>NC_064639.1:909772782-910075812 GCF_023864345.2 Schistocerca serialis cubense
TGTGCCACAAACTTCTCTTCTCCCCAATCCTATTCAATACCTCCTCATTAGTTACGCGATCTACCCACCTTATCTTCAGCATTCTTCTGTAGCACCACATTTCGAAAGCTTCTATTCTCTTCTTGTCCAAACTGGTTATCGTCCATGTTTTCACTTCCATACATGGCTACACTCCATACAAATACTTTCAGAAACGACTTCCTGACACTTAAATCTATACTCGATGTTAGCAAATTTCTCTTCTTCAGAAACGCTTTCCTTGCCATTGCCAGCCTACATTTTATATCCTCTCTACTTCGACCATCATCAGTTATTTTGATCCCCAAATAGCAAAACTCCTTTACTACATTAAGTGCCTCATTTCCTAATCTAATTCCCTCAGCATCACCCGACTTAATTAGACTACATTCCATTATCATTGTTTTGCTTTTGTTGATGTTCATCTTATATCCCCCTTTCAAGACACTGTCCATTCCGTTCAACTGCTCCTCCAAGTCCCTTGCTGTCTCTGACAGAATTACAATGTCATCAGCGAACCTCAAAGTTTTTATTTCTTCTCCATGGATTTTAATACCTACTCCGAATTTTTCTTTTGTTTCCTTTACTGCTTGCTCAATATACAGATTGAACAACATCGGGGAGAGGCTACAACCCTGTCTTACTCCCTTCCCAACCACTGCTTCCCTTTCATGCCCCTCAACTCTTATAACTGCCATCTGGTTTTCTGTACAAATTGTAAATAGCCTTTCGCTCCCTGTATTTTACCCCTGCCACCTTTAGAATTTGAAAGAGAGTATTCCAGTCAACATTGTCAAAAGCTTTCTCTAAGTCTACAAATGCTAGAAACCTAGGTTTGCCTTTCCTTAATCTTTCTTCTAAGATAAGTCGTAAGGTCAGTATTGCCTCACGTGTTCCAGTGTTTCTACGGAAACCAAACTGATCTTCCCCGAGTTGGCCTCTACTAGTTTTTCCATTCGTCTGTAAAGAATTCGTGTTAGTATTTTGCAGCTGTGACTTATTAAACTGATAGTTCGGTAATTTTGTCAACATCTGTCAACAACCTGCTTTCTTTGGGATTGGAATTATTATATTCTTCTTGAAGTCTGAGGATATTTCGCCTGTTTCATACATCTTGCTCACCAGATGGTAGAGTTTTGTCAGGACTGGCTCTCCCACGGCCGTCAGTAGTTCCAATGGAATATTGTCTACTCCGGGGGCCTTGTTTCGACTCAGGTCTTTCAGTGCTCTGTCAAACTCTTCACGCAGTATTGTATCTCCCATTTCATCTTCATCTACATCCTCTTCCATTTCCATAATATTGTCCTCAAGTACATCGCCCTTGTATAGACCCTCTATATACTCCTTCCACCTATCTGCTTTCCCTTCTTTGGCTTAGAACTGGGTTTCCATCTGAGCTCTTGATATTCATACAAGTCGTTCTCTTATCTCCAAAGGTCTCTTTAATTTTCCTGTAGGCGGTTATCCATCTTACCCCTAGTGAGAAAGGCCTCTACATCCTTACATTTGTCCTCTAGCCATCCCTGCTTAGCCATTTTGCACTTCCTGTCGATCTCATTTTTGAGACGTTTGTATTCCTTTTTGCCTGTTTCACTTACTGAATTTTTATATTTTCTCCTTTCATCAATTAAATTCAATATTTCTTCTGTTACCCAAGGATTTCTACTAGCCCTCGTCTTTTTACCTACTTGATCCTCTGCTGCCTTCACTACTTCATCCCTCAAAGCTACCCATTCTTCTTCTACTGTATTTATTTCCCCATTCCTGTCAATTGCTCCCTTATGCTCTCCCTGTATCTCTGTACAACCTCTGGTTCTTTTAGTTTATCCAGGTCCCATCTCCTTAAATTCCCACCTTTTTGCAGTGTTTCTTCAGTTTTAATCTACAGGTCATAACCAATAGATTGTGGTCAGAGTCCACATCTGCCCCTGGAAATGTCTTACAATTTAAAACCTGGTTCCTAAATCTCTGTCTTACCATTATATAATCTATCTGATACCTTTTAGTATCTCCAGGGTTCTTCCATGTATACAACCTTCTTTCATGATTCTTAACCAAGTGTTAGTTATGATTATGTTGTGCTCTGTGCAAAATTCTACCAGGCGGCTTCCTCTTTCATTTCTGTCCCCCAATCCATATTCACCTACTATGTTTCCTTCTCTCCCTTTTCCTACACTCGAATTCCAGTCACCCATGACTATTAAATTTTCGTCTCCCTTCACAATCTGAATAATTTCTTTTATTTCATCATACATTTCTTCAATTTCTTCGTCATCTGCAGAGCTAGTTGGCATATAAACTTGTACTACTGTAGTAGGTGTGGGCTTCGTATCTATCTTGGCCACAATAATGCGTTCACTATGCTGTTTGTAGTAGCTTACCCGCATTCCTATTTTCCTATTCATTATTAAACCTACTCCTGCATTACCCCTATTTGATTTTGTGTTTATAACCCTGTAGTCACCTGACCAGAAGTCTTGTTCCTCCTGCCACCGAACTTCACTAATTCCCACTATATCTAACTTCAACCTATCCATTTCCCTTTTTAAATTTTCTAACCTACCTGCCCGATTAAGGGATCTGACATTCCACGCTCCGATCCGTAGAACGCCAGTTTTCTTTCTCCTGATAACGACATCCTCTTGAGTAGTCCCCGCCCGGAGATCCGAATGGGGGACTATTTTACCTCCGGAATATTTTACCCAAGAGGACGCCATCATCATGTAATCATACAGTAAAGCTGCATGCCCTCGGGAAAAATTACGGCTGTAGTTTCCCCTTGCTTTCAGCCGTTCGCAGTACCAGCACAGCAAGGCCGTTTTGGTTATTGTTACAAGGCCAGATCAGTCAATCATCCAGACTGTTGCCCTTGCAACTACTGAAAAGGCTGCTGCCCCTCTTCAGGAACCACACGTTTGTCTGGCCTCTCAACAGATACCCCTCCGTTGTGGTTGCACCTACGGTACGGCTATCTGTATCGCTGAGGCACGCAAGCCTCCCCACCAACGGCAAGGTCCATGGTTCATGGGGGGGGGCGGCAATAATGTACCAGATGTTTATTCATAGGTCACTAAATTCCCACAAATTATGGGACAGTACTTTACGGGAGCACAGTTGGCGCCTAATATTTATTCCCAAGGGTACAGATCAGGCACATGTTCTATCCAAGAGATTAATGTGTGTTCACTGTAATGAAACACTGTAGCGCAATTCTGACCTCGCAACACGGACAGATATCCTTTTGGAAGATGTCATCGCCATTAGAGGAGACTACCAAGAATGAATGCAAGTGGCCGGCAATAATGTACCAGCAATAATGTACCAGATGTTTATTCTTTGGTCACTAAATTCCCACAAATTACGGGACAGTAGTTTACGGGAGCACAGTTGGCGCCTAATATTTATTCTCAAGGGTACAGATGAGGCACATGCGCTATCCAAGACAGCAATGTGTGTTCACTGTAATGAAACACTGTAGCGCAATTCTGACCTCGCAACATGGACAGATATCCTTTTGGAAGATGTCATCGCCAATAGAGGAGACTACCAAGAATGAATGCAGGTGGACGGCAATAATGTACCGGCAATAATGTACCAGATGTATATTCATAGGTCACTAAATTCCCACAAATTACGGGACGGTAGTTTACGGGAGCATAGTTGGCGCCTACTATCTATTCCCAAGGGTACAGATCAGGCACGTGTGCTATCCAAGACATCAATGTGTGTTCACTGTAATGAAACACTGTAGCGCAATTCTGACCTCGCAACCACGGACAGATATCCTTTTGGAAGATGTCATCGCCATTAGAGGAGACTTCCAAGAACGAATGCAGGTGGCCGGCAATATTATACCGGCAATAATGTACCAGATGTTTATTCATAGGTCACTAAATTCCCACAAATTACGGGACGGTAGCTTACGGGAGCACAGTTGGCGACTAATATTTATTCCCTAGGGTACAGATCAGGCACATATGCTATCCAAGACATCACTGTGTGTTCACTGCAATGAAACACTGTAGCGCAATTCTGACCTCGCAACACGGACAGATATCCTTTTTGGAAGATGTCATCGCCATTAGAGGAGACTACCAAGAATGAATGCAGGTGGCCGACAATAATGTACCGGCAATAATGTACCAGATGTTTATTCATAGGTCACTAAATTCCCACAATTTACAGGACGGTAGTTTACGGGAGCACTGTTGGAGCCTAATATTTATTCCCAAGGGTACAGATCAGGCATATGAGCCATCCAAGACATCAATGTGTGTTCACTGTAATGAAACACTGTAGCGCAATTCTGACCTCGCAACACGGACAGATATCCTTTTGGAAGATGTCATCGCCATTAGAGGAGACTACCAAGAATGAATGCAGGTGGCCGGCAATAATGTACCGGCAATAATGAACCAGATGTTTATTCATAGGTCACTAAATTCCCACAAATTACGGGACGGTAGTTTACGGGAGCACAGTTGGCGCCTAATATTTATTCCCAAGGGTACAGATCAGGCACATTTTCAATCCAAGACATCAATGTGTGTTCACTGTAATGAAACAGTGAAGCGCAATTCTGACCTCGCAACACCGACAGATATCCTTTTGGAAGATGTCATCGCCATTAGAGGAGACTACCAAGAATGAATGCAGGTGGCCGACAATAATGTACCGGCGATAATGTACCAGATGTTTATTCATAGGTCACTAAATTCCCACAAATTACGGGACGGTAGTTTACGGGAGCACAGTTGGCGCCTAATATTTATTCCCAAGGGTACAGATCAGGCACATGTGCTATCCAAGACATCACTGTGTGTTCACTGTAATGAAACACAGTAGCGCAATTCTGACCTCGCAACACAGACAGATATCCTTTTGGAAGATGTCATCTCCATTAGAGGAGACTACCAAGAATGAATGCAGGTGGCCGGCAATAATGTACCGGCAATAATGTGCCAGATGTTTATTCATAGGTCACTAAATTCCCACAAATTACGGGACGGTACTTTACGGGAGCACTGTTGGCGCCTAATATTTATTCCCAAGGGTACAGATCAGGCACATGTGCTATCCAAGACATCAATTGGTGTTCACTGTAATGAAACACTGTAGCGCAATTCTCACCTCGCAACACGGACAGATATCCTTTAGGAAGATGTCATCGCCATTAGAGGAGACTACCAAGAATGAATGCAAGTGGCCAGCAATAATGTACCGGCAATAATGTACCAGATTTTTATTCATAGGTCACTAAATTCCCACAAATTACGGGATGGTAGTTTACGGGAGCACAGTTGGCGCCTAATATTTATTCCCAAGGGTACAGATCAGGCACATATGCTATCCAAGACATCAATGTGTGTTCACTGTAATGAAACACTGTAGCGCAATTCTGACTTCGCAACACGGACAGATAACCTTTTGGAAGATGTCATCTCCATTAGAGGAGACTACCAAGAATGAATGCAGGTGGCCGGCAATAATGTACCAGCAATAATGTTGTTGTTGTTGTTGTGGTCTTCAGTCCGGAGACTGGTTTGATGCAGCTCTCCATGCTACTCTATCCTGTGCAAGCTTCTTCATCTCCCAGTACCTACTGCAACCTACATCCTTCTGAACCTGCTTAGTGTATTGATCTCTTGGCCTCCCTCTACGATTTTTACCCTCCACGCTGCCCTCCAATGCTAAATTTGTGATCCCTTGATGCCTCAAATCATGTCCTACCAACCGATCCCTTCTTCTAGTCAAGTTGTGCCACAAACTTCTCTTCTCCCCAATCCTATTCAATACCTCCTCATTAGTTACGCGATCTACCCACCTTATCTTCAGCATTCTTCTGTAGCACCACATTTCGAAAGCTTCTATTCTCTTCTTGTCCAAACTGGTTATCGTCCATGTTTCACTTCCATACATGGCTACACTCCATACAAATACTTTCAGAAACGACTTCCTGACACTTAAATCTATACTCGATGTTAGCAAATTTCTCTTCTTCAGAAACGCTTTCCTTGCCATTGCCAGCCTACATTTTATATCCTCTCTACTTCGACCATCATCAGTTATTTTGATCCCCAAATAGCAAAACTCCTTTACTACTTTAAGTGCCTCATTTCCTAATCTAATTCCCTCAGCATCACCCGACTTAATTAGACTACATTCCATTATCATTGTTTTGCTTTTGTTGATGTTCATCTTATATCCCCCTTTCAAGACACTGTCCATTCCGTTCAACTGCTCCTCCAAGTCCCTTGCTGTCTCTGACAGAATTACAATGTCATCAGCGAACCTCAAAGTTTTTATTTCTTCTCCATGGATTTTAATACCTACTCCGAATTTTTCTTTTGTTTCCTTTACTGCTTGCTCAATATACAGATTGAACAACATCGGGGAGAGGCTACAACCCTGTCTTACTCCCTTCCCAACCACTGCTTCCCTTTCATGCCCCTCAACTCTTATAACTGCCATCTGGTTTCTGTACAAATTGTAAATAGCCTTTCGCTCCCTGTATTTTACCCCTGCCACCTTTAGAATTTGAAAGAGAGTATTCCAGTCAACATTGTCAAAAGCTTTCTCTAAGTCTACAAATGCTAGAAACCTAGGTTTGCCTTTCCTTAATCTTTCTTCTAAGATAAGTCGTAAGGTCAGTATTGCCTCACGTGTTCCAGTGTTTCTACGGAAACCAAACTGATCTTCCCCGAGGTTGGCCTCTACTAGTTTTTCCATTCGTCTGTAAAGAATTCGTGTTAGTATTTTGCAGCTGTGACTTATTAAACTGATAGTTCGGTAATTTTCACATCTGTCAACACCTGCTTTCTTTGGGATTGGAATTATTATATTCTTCTTGAAGTCTGAGGATATTTCGCCTGTTTCATACATCTTGCTCACCAGATGGTAGAGTTTTGTCAGGACTGGCTCTCCCACGGCCGTCAGTAGTTCCAATGGAATATTGTCTACTCCGGGGGCCTTGTTTCGACTCAGGTCTTTCAGTGCTCTGTCAAACTCTTCACGCAGTATTGTATCTCCCATTTCATCTTCATCTACATCCTCTTCCATTTCCATAATATTGTCCTCAAGTACATCGCCCTTGTATAGACCCTCTATATACTCCTTCCACCTTTCTGCTTTCCCTTCTTTGCTTAGAACTGGGTTTCCATCTGAGCTCTTGATATTCATACAAGTCGTTCTCTTATCTCCAAAGGTCTCTTTAATTTTCCTGTAGGCGGTATCCATCTTACCCCTAGTGAGAAAGGCCTCTACATCCTTACATTTGTCCTCTAGCCATCCCTGCTTAGCCATTTTGCACTTCCTGTCGATCTCATTTTTGAGACGTTTGTATTCCTTTTTGCCTGTTTCACTTACTGAATTTTTATATTTTCTCCTTTCATCAATTAAATTCAATATTTCTTCTGTTACCCAAGGATTTCTACTAGCCCTCGTCTTTTTACCTACTTGATCCTCTGCTGCCTTCACTACTTCATCCCTCAAAGCTACCCATTCTTCTTCTACTGTATTTATTTCCCCCATTCCTGTCAATTGCTCCCTTATGCTCTCCCTGAATCTCTGTACAACCTCTGGTTCTTTTAGTTTATCCAGGTCCCATCTCCTTAAATTCCCACCTTTTTGCAGTTTCTTCAGTTTTAATCTACAGGTCATAACCAATAGATTGTGGTCAGAGTCCACATCTGCCCCTGGAAATGTCTTACAATTTAAAACCTGGTTCCTAAATCTCTGTCTTACCATTATATAATCTATCTGATACCTTTTAGTATCTCCAGGGTTCTTCCATGTATACAACCTTCTTTCATGATTCTTAAACCAAGTGTTAGTTATGATTATGTTGTGCTCTGTGCAAAATTCTACCAGGCGGCTTCCTCTTTCATTTCTGTCCCCCAATCCATATTCACCTACTATGTTTCCTTCTCTCCCTTTTCCTACACTCGAATTCCAGTCACCCATGACTATTAAATTTTCGTCTCCCTTCACAATCTGAATAATTTCTTTTATTTCATCATACATTTCTTCAATTTCTTCGTCATCTGCAGAGCTAGTTGGCATATAAACTTGTACTACTGTAGTAGGTGTGGGCTTCGTATCTATCTTGGCCACAATAATGCGTTCACTATGCTGTTTGTAGTAGCTTACCCGCATTCCTATTTTCCTATTCATTATTAAACCTACTCCTGCATTACCCCTATTTGATTTTGTGTTTATAACCCTGTAGTCACCTGACCAGAAGTCTTGTTCCTCCTGCCACCGAACTTCACTAATTCCCACTATATCTAACTTCAACCTATCCATTTCCCTTTTTAAATTTTCTAACCTACCTGCCCGATTAAGGGATCTGACATTCCACGCTCCGATCCGTAGAACGCCAGTTTTCTTTCTCCTGATAACGACATCCTCTTGAGTAGTCCCCGCCCGGAGATCCGAATGGGGGACTATTTTACCTCCGGAATATTTTACCCAAGAGGACGCCATCATCATGTAATCATACAGTAAAGCTGCATGCCCTCGGGAAAAATTACGGCTGTAGTTTCCCCTTGCTTTCAGCCGTTCGCAGTACCAGCACAGCAAGGCCGTTTTGGTTATTGTTACAAGGCCAGATCAGTCAATCATCCAGACTGTTGCCCTTGCAACTACTGAAAAGGCTGCTGCCCCTCTTCAGGAACCACACGTTTGTCTGGCCTCTCAACAGATACCCCTCCGTTGTGGTTGCACCTACGGTACGGCTATCTGTATCGCTGAGGCACGCAAGCCTCCCCACCAACGGCAAGGTCCATGGTTCATGGGGGGGGCGGCAATAATGTACCAGATGTTTATTCATAGGTCACTAAATTCCCACAAATTATGGGACAGTACTTTACGGGAGCACAGTTGGCGCCTAATATTTATTCCCAAGGGTACAGATCAGGCACATGTTCTATCCAAGAGATTAATGTGTGTTCACTGTAATGAAACACTGTAGCGCAATTCTGACCTCGCAACACGGACAGATATCCTTTTGGAAGATGTCATCGCCATTAGAGGAGACTACCAAGAATGAATGCAAGTGGCCGGCAATAATGTACCAGCAATAATGTACCAGATGTTTATTCTTTGGTCACTAAATTCCCACAAATTACGGGACAGTAGTTTACGGGAGCACAGTTGGCGCCTAATATTTATTCTCAAGGGTACAGATGAGGCACATGCGCTATCCAAGACAGCAATGTGTGTTCACTGTAATGAAACACTGTAGCGCAATTCTGACCTCGCAACATGGACAGATATCCTTTTGGAAGATGTCATCGCCAATAGAGGAGACTACCAAGAATGAATGCAGGTGGACGGCAATAATGTACCGGCAATAATGTACCAGATGTATATTCATAGGTCACTAAATTCCCACAAATTACGGGACGGTAGTTTACGGGAGCATAGTTGGCGCCTACTATCTATTCCCAAGGGTACAGATCAGGCACGTGTGCTATCCAAGACATCAATGTGTGTTCACTGTAATGAAACACTGTAGCGCAATTCTGACCTCGCAACACGGACAGATATCCTTTTGGAAGATGTCATCGCCATTAGAGGAGACTACCAAGAACGAATGCAGGTGGCCGGCAATATTATACCGGCAATAATGTACCAGATGTTTATTCATAGGTCACTAAATTCCCACAAATTACGGGACGGTAGCTTACGGGAGCACAGTTGGCGACTAATATTTATTCCCTAGGGTACAGATCAGGCACATATGCTATCCAAGACATCACTGTGTGTTCACTGCAATGAAACACTGTAGCGCAATTCTGACCTCGCAACACGGACAGATATCCTTTTTGGAAGATGTCATCGCCATTAGAGGAGACTACCAAGAATGAATGCAGGTGGCCGACAATAATGTACCGGCAATAATGTACCAGATGTTTATTCATAGGTCACTAAATTCCCACAATTTACAGGACGGTAGTTTACGGGAGCACTGTTGGAGCCTAATATTTATTCCCAAGGGTACAGATCAGGCATATGAGCCATCCAAGACATCAATGTGTGTTCACTGTAATGAAACACTGTAGCGCAATTCTGACCTCGCAACACGGACAGATATCCTTTTGGAAGATGTCATCGCCATTAGAGGAGACTACCAAGAATGAATGCAGGTGGCCGGCAATAATGTACCGGCAATAATGAACCAGATGTTTATTCATAGGTCACTAAATTCCCACAAATTACGGGACGGTAGTTTACGGGAGCACAGTTGGCGCCTAATATTTATTCCCAAGGGTACAGATCAGGCACATTTTCAATCCAAGACATCAATGTGTGTTCACTGTAATGAAACAGTGAAGCGCAATTCTGACCTCGCAACACCGACAGATATCCTTTTGGAAGATGTCATCGCCATTAGAGGAGACTACCAAGAATGAATGCAGGTGGCCGACAATAATGTACCGGCGATAATGTACCAGATGTTTATTCATAGGTCACTAAATTCCCACAAATTACGGGACGGTAGTTTACGGGAGCACAGTTGGCGCCTAATATTTATTCCCAAGGGTACAGATCAGGCACATGTGCTATCCAAGACATCACTGTGTGTTCACTGTAATGAAACACAGTAGCGCAATTCTGACCTCGCAACACAGACAGATATCCTTTTGGAAGATGTCATCTCCATTAGAGGAGACTACCAAGAATGAATGCAGGTGGCCGGCAATAATGTACCGGCAATAATGTGCCAGATGTTTATTCATAGGTCACTAAATTCCCACAAATTACGGGACGGTACTTTACGGGAGCACTGTTGGCGCCTAATATTTATTCCCAAGGGTACAGATCAGGCACATGTGCTATCCAAGACATCAATTGGTGTTCACTGTAATGAAACACTGTAGCGCAATTCTCACCTCGCAACACGGACAGATATCCTTTAGGAAGATGTCATCGCCATTAGAGGAGACTACCAAGAATGAATGCAAGTGGCCAGCAATAATGTACCGGCAATAATGTACCAGATTTTTATTCATAGGTCACTAAATTCCCACAAATTACGGGATGGTAGTTTACGGGAGCACAGTTGGCGCCTAATATTTATTCCCAAGGGTACAGATCAGGCACATATGCTATCCAAGACATCAATGTGTGTTCACTGTAATGAAACACTGTAGCGCAATTCTGACTTCGCAACACGGACAGATAACCTTTTGGAAGATGTCATCTCCATTAGAGGAGACTACCAAGAATGAATGCAGGTGGCCGGCAATAATGTACCAGCAATAATGTTGTTGTTGTTGTTGTGGTCTTCAGTCCGGAGACTGGTTTGATGCAGCTCTCCATGCTACTCTATCCTGTGCAAGCTTCTTCATCTCCCAGTACCTACTGCAACCTACATCCTTCTGAACCTGCTTAGTGTATTGATCTCTTGGCCTCCCTCTACGATTTTTACCCTCCACGCTGCCCTCCAATGCTAAATTTGTGATCCCTTGATGCCTCAAATCATGTCCTACCAACCGATCCCTTCTTCTAGTCAAGTTGTGCCACAAACTTCTCTTCTCCCCAATCCTATTCAATACCTCCTCATTAGTTACGCGATCTACCCACCTTATCTTCAGCATTCTTCTGTAGCACCACATTTCGAAAGCTTCTATTCTCTTCTTGTCCAAACTGGTTATCGTCCATGTTTCACTTCCATACATGGCTACACTCCATACAAATACTTTCAGAAACGACTTCCTGACACTTAAATCTATACTCGATGTTAGCAAATTTCTCTTCTTCAGAAACGCTTTCCTTGCCATTGCCAGCCTACATTTTATATCCTCTCTACTTCGACCATCATCAGTTATTTTGATCCCCAAATAGCAAAACTCCTTTACTACTTTAAGTGCCTCATTTCCTAATCTAATTCCCTCAGCATCACCCGACTTAATTAGACTACATTCCATTATCATTGTTTTGCTTTTGTTGATGTTCATCTTATATCCCCCTTTCAAGACACTGTCCATTCCGTTCAACTGCTCCTCCAAGTCCCTTGCTGTCTCTGACAGAATTACAATGTCATCAGCGAACCTCAAAGTTTTTATTTCTTCTCCATGGATTTTAATACCTACTCCGAATTTTTCTTTTGTTTCCTTTACTGCTTGCTCAATATACAGATTGAACAACATCGGGGAGAGGCTACAACCCTGTCTTACTCCCTTCCCAACCACTGCTTCCCTTTCATGCCCCTCAACTCTTATAACTGCCATCTGGTTTCTGTACAAATTGTAAATAGCCTTTCGCTCCCTGTATTTTACCCCTGCCACCTTTAGAATTTGAAAGAGAGTATTCCAGTCAACATTGTCAAAAGCTTTCTCTAAGTCTACAAATGCTAGAAACCTAGGTTTGCCTTTCCTTAATCTTTCTTCTAAGATAAGTCGTAAGGTCAGTATTGCCTCACGTGTTCCAGTGTTTCTACGGAAACCAAACTGATCTTCCCCGAGGTTGGCCTCTACTAGTTTTTCCATTCGTCTGTAAAGAATTCGTGTTAGTATTTTGCAGCTGTGACTTATTAAACTGATAGTTCGGTAATTTTCACATCTGTCAACACCTGCTTTCTTTGGGATTGGAATTATTATATTCTTCTTGAAGTCTGAGGATATTTCGCCTGTTTCATACATCTTGCTCACCAGATGGTAGAGTTTTGTCAGGACTGGCTCTCCCACGGCCGTCAGTAGTTCCAATGGAATATTGTCTACTCCGGGGGCCTTGTTTCGACTCAGGTCTTTCAGTGCTCTGTCAAACTCTTCACGCAGTATTGTATCTCCCATTTCATCTTCATCTACATCCTCTTCCATTTCCATAATATTGTCCTCAAGTACATCGCCCTTGTATAGACCCTCTATATACTCCTTCCACCTTTCTGCTTTCCCTTCTTTGCTTAGAACTGGGTTTCCATCTGAGCTCTTGATATTCATACAAGTCGTTCTCTTATCTCCAAAGGTCTCTTTAATTTTCCTGTAGGCGGTATCCATCTTACCCCTAGTGAGAAAGGCCTCTACATCCTTACATTTGTCCTCTAGCCATCCCTGCTTAGCCATTTTGCACTTCCTGTCGATCTCATTTTTGAGACGTTTGTATTCCTTTTTGCCTGTTTCACTTACTGAATTTTTATATTTTCTCCTTTCATCAATTAAATTCAATATTTCTTCTGTTACCCAAGGATTTCTACTAGCCCTCGTCTTTTTACCTACTTGATCCTCTGCTGCCTTCACTACTTCATCCCTCAAAGCTACCCATTCTTCTTCTACTGTATTTATTTCCCCCATTCCTGTCAATTGCTCCCTTATGCTCTCCCTGAATCTCTGTACAACCTCTGGTTCTTTTAGTTTATCCAGGTCCCATCTCCTTAAATTCCCACCTTTTTGCAGTTTCTTCAGTTTTAATCTACAGGTCATAACCAATAGATTGTGGTCAGAGTCCACATCTGCCCCTGGAAATGTCTTACAATTTAAAACCTGGTTCCTAAATCTCTGTCTTACCATTATATAATCTATCTGATACCTTTTAGTATCTCCAGGGTTCTTCCATGTATACAACCTTCTTTCATGATTCTTAAACCAAGTGTTAGTTATGATTATGTTGTGCTCTGTGCAAAATTCTACCAGGCGGCTTCCTCTTTCATTTCTGTCCCCCAATCCATATTCACCTACTATGTTTCCTTCTCTCCCTTTTCCTACACTCGAATTCCAGTCACCCATGACTATTAAATTTTCGTCTCCCTTCACAATCTGAATAATTTCTTTTATTTCATCATACATTTCTTCAATTTCTTCGTCATCTGCAGAGCTAGTTGGCATATAAACTTGTACTACTGTAGTAGGTGTGGGCTTCGTATCTATCTTGGCCACAATAATGCGTTCACTATGCTGTTTGTAGTAGCTTACCCGCATTCCTATTTTCCTATTCATTATTAAACCTACTCCTGCATTACCCCTATTTGATTTTGTGTTTATAACCCTGTAGTCACCTGACCAGAAGTCTTGTTCCTCCTGCCACCGAACTTCACTAATTCCCACTATATCTAACTTCAACCTATCCATTTCCCTTTTTAAATTTTCTAACCTACCTGCCCGATTAAGGGATCTGACATTCCACGCTCCGATCCGTAGAACGCCAGTTTTCTTTCTCCTGATAACGACATCCTCTTGAGTAGTCCCCGCCCGGAGATCCGAATGGGGGACTATTTTACCTCCGGAATATTTTACCCAAGAGGACGCCATCATCATGTAATCATACAGTAAAGCTGCATGCCCTCGGGAAAAATTACGGCTGTAGTTTCCCCTTGCTTTCAGCCGTTCGCAGTACCAGCACAGCAAGGCCGTTTTGGTTATTGTTACAAGGCCAGATCAGTCAATCATCCAGACTGTTGCCCTTGCAACTACTGAAAAGGCTGCTGCCCCTCTTCAGGAACCACACGTTTGTCTGGCCTCTCAACAGATACCCCTCCGTTGTGGTTGCACCTACGGTACGGCTATCTGTATCGCTGAGGCACGCAAGCCTCCCCACCAACGGCAAGGTCCATGGTTCATGGGGGGGGCGGCAATAATGTACCAGATGTTTATTCATAGGTCACTAAATTCCCACAAATTATGGGACAGTACTTTACGGGAGCACAGTTGGCGCCTAATATTTATTCCCAAGGGTACAGATCAGGCACATGTTCTATCCAAGAGATTAATGTGTGTTCACTGTAATGAAACACTGTAGCGCAATTCTGACCTCGCAACACGGACAGATATCCTTTTGGAAGATGTCATCGCCATTAGAGGAGACTACCAAGAATGAATGCAAGTGGCCGGCAATAATGTACCAGCAATAATGTACCAGATGTTTATTCTTTGGTCACTAAATTCCCACAAATTACGGGACAGTAGTTTACGGGAGCACAGTTGGCGCCTAATATTTATTCTCAAGGGTACAGATGAGGCACATGCGCTATCCAAGACAGCAATGTGTGTTCACTGTAATGAAACACTGTAGCGCAATTCTGACCTCGCAACATGGACAGATATCCTTTTGGAAGATGTCATCGCCAATAGAGGAGACTACCAAGAATGAATGCAGGTGGACGGCAATAATGTACCGGCAATAATGTACCAGATGTATATTCATAGGTCACTAAATTCCCACAAATTACGGGACGGTAGTTTACGGGAGCATAGTTGGCGCCTACTATCTATTCCCAAGGGTACAGATCAGGCACGTGTGCTATCCAAGACATCAATGTGTGTTCACTGTAATGAAACACTGTAGCGCAATTCTGACCTCGCAACACGGACAGATATCCTTTTGGAAGATGTCATCGCCATTAGAGGAGACTACCAAGAACGAATGCAGGTGGCCGGCAATATTATACCGGCAATAATGTACCAGATGTTTATTCATAGGTCACTAAATTCCCACAAATTACGGGACGGTAGCTTACGGGAGCACAGTTGGCGACTAATATTTATTCCCTAGGGTACAGATCAGGCACATATGCTATCCAAGACATCACTGTGTGTTCACTGTAATGAAACACTGTAGCGCAATTCTGACCTCGCAACACGGACAGATATCCTTTTTGGAAGATGTCATCGCCATTAGAGGAGACTACCAAGAATGAATGCAGGTGGCCGACAATAATGTACCGGCAATAATGTACCAGATGTTTATTCATAGGTCACTAAATTCCCACAATTTACAGGACGGTAGTTTACGGGAGCACAGTTGGAACCTAATATTTATTCCCAAGGGTACAGATCAGGCACATGAGCTATCCAAGACATCAATGTGTTTTCACTGTAATGAAACACTGTAGCGCAATTCTGACCTCGCAACACGGACAGATATCCTTTTGGAAGATGTCATCGCCATTAGAGGAGACTACAAAGAATGAATGCAGGTGGCCGGCAATAATGTTCCGGCAATAATGTACCAGATGTTTATTCATAGGTCACTAAATTCGCACAAATTACGGGACGGTAGCATACGGGAGCGCAGTTGGCGCGTAATATTTATTCCCAAGGGTACAGATCAGGCACATGTGCTATCCAAGACATCAATGTGTGTTCACTGTAATGAAACACTGTAGCGCAATTCTGACCTCGCAACACGGACAGATATCCTTTTGGAAGATGTCATCTCCATTAGAGGAGACTACCAAGAATGAATGCAGGTGGCCGGCAATAATGTACCAGCAATAATGTACCAGATGTTTATTCTTTGGTCACTAAATTCCCACAAATTACGGGACAGTAGTTTACGGGAGCACAGTTGGCGCCTAATATTTATTCTCAAGGGTACAGATGAGGCACATGCGCTATCCAAGACAGCAATGTGTGTTCACTGTAATGAAACACTGTAGCGCAATTCTGACCTCGCAACATGGACAGATATCCTTTTGGAAGATGTCATCGCCATTAGAGGAGACTACCAAGAATGAATGCAGGTGGACGGCAATAATGTACCGGCAATAATGTACCAGATGTTTATTCATAGGTCACTAAATTCCCACAAATTATGGGACGGTAGTTTACGGGAGCATAGTTGGCGCCTACTATCTATTCCCAAGGGTACAGATCAGGCCCGTGTGCTATCCAAGACATCAATGTGTGTTCACTGTAATGAAACACTGTAGCGCAATTCTGACCTCGCAACACGGACAGATATCCTTTTGGAAGATGTCATCGCCATTAGAGGAGACTACCAAGAACGAATGCAGGTGGCCGGCAATATTATACCGGCAATAATGTACCAGATGTTTATTCATAGGTCACTAAATTCCCACAAATTACGGGACGGTAGCTTACGGGAGCACAGTTGGCGACTAATATTTATTCCCTAGGGTACAGATCAGGCACATATGCTATCCAAGACATCACTGTGTGTTCACTGTAATGAAACACTGTAGCGCAATTCTGACCTCGCAACACGGACAGATATCCTTTTTGGAAGATGTCATCGCCATTAGAGGAGACTACCAAGAATGAATGCAGGTGGCCGACAATAATGTACCGGCAATAATGTACCAGATGTTTATTCATAGGTCACTAAATTCCCACAATTTACAGGACGGTAGTTTACGGGAGCACAGTTGGAACCTAATATTTATTCCCAAGGGTACAGATCAGGCACATGAGCTATCCAAGACATCAATGTGTTTTCACTGTAATGAAACACTGTAGCGCAATTCTGACCTCGCAACACGGACAGATATCCTTTTGGAAGATGTCATCGCCATTAGAGGAGACTACAAAGAATGAATGCAGGTGGCCGGCAATAATGTTCCGGCAATAATGTACCAGATGTTTATTCATAGGTCACTAAATTCGCACAAATTACGGGACGGTAGCATACGGGAGCGCAGTTGGCGCGTAATATTTATTCCCAAGGGTACAGATCAGGCACATGTGCTATCCAAGACATCAATGTGTGTTCACTGTAATGAAACACTGTAGCGCAATTCTGACCTCGCAACACGGACAGATATCCTTTTGGAAGATGTCATCTCCATTAGAGGAGACTACCAAGAATGAATGCAGGTGGCCGGCAATAATTTACCGGTAATAATGTGCCAGATGTTTATTCATAGGTCACTAAATTCCCACAAATTACGGGACGGTACATTACGGGAGCACTGTTGGCGCCTAATATTTAATCCCAAGGGTACAGATCAGGCACATGTGCTATCCAAGACATCAATTGGTGTTCACTGTAATGAAACACTGTAGCGCAATTCTCACCTCGCAACACGGACAGATATCCTTTAGGAAGATGTCATCGCCATTAGAGGTGACTACCAAGAATGAAAGCAAGTGGCCAGCAATAATGTACGGCAATAATGTACCAGATTTTTATTCATAGGTCACTAAATTCCCACAAATTACGGGACGGTAGTTTACGGGAGCACAGTTGGCGCCTAATATTTATTCCCAAGGGTACAGATCAGGCACATATGCTATCCAAGACATCAATGTGTGTTCACTGTAATGAAACACTGTAGCGCAATTCTGACTTCGCAACACGGACAGATAACCATGTGGAAGATGTCATCGCCATTAGAGGAGACTACCAAGAATGAATGCAGGTGGCCGGCAATAATGTACCGGCAATAATGTACCAGATGTTTATTCATAGGTCACTAAATTCCCACAAATTATGGGACAGTACTTTATGGGAGCACAGTTGGCGCCTAATATTTATTCCCAAGGGTACAGATCAGGCACATGTTCTATCCAAGACATTAATGTGTGTTCACTGTAATGATACACTGTAGCGCAATTCTGGCCTCGCAACACGGACAGAAATCCTTTATGAAGATGTCATCGCCATTAGAGGAGACTACCAAGAATGAATGCAAGTGGCCGGCATTAATGTACCAGCAATAATGTACCAGATGTTTATCCTTTGGTCACTAAATTCCCACAATTTACGGGACGGTAGTTTACGGGAGCACAGTTGGCGCCTAATATTTATTCTCAAGGGTACAGATGAGGCACATGCGCTATCCAAGACAGCAATGTGTGTTCAATGTAATGAAACACTGTAGCGCAATTCTGACCTCGCAACATGGACAGATATCCTTTTGGAAGATGTCATCGCCATTAGAGGAGACTACCAAGAATGAATGCAGGTGGACGGCAATAATGTACCAGCAATAATGTACCAGATGTTTATTCATAGGTCACTAAATTCCCACAAATTACGGGACGGTAGTTTACGGGAGCATAGTTGGCGCCTACTATCTATTCCCAAGGGTACAGATCAGGCACGTGTGCTATCCAAGACATCAATGTGTGTTCATTGTAATGAAACACTGTAGCGCAATTCTGACCTCGCAACACGGACAGATATCCTTTTGGAAGATGTCATCGCCATTAGAGGAGACTACCAAGAATGAATGCAGGTGGCCGACAATAATGTTCCGGCAATAATGTACCAGATGTTTATTCATAGGTCACTAAATTCGCACAAATTATGGGACGGTAGCATACGGGAGCGCTGTTGGCGCGTAATATTTATTCCCAAGGGTACAGATCAGGCACATGTGCTATCCAAGACATCAATGTGTGTTCACTGTAATGAAACACTGTAGCGCAATTCTGACCTCGCAACACGGACAGATATCCGTTTGGAAGATGTCATCTCCATTAGAGGAGACTACCAAGAATGAATGCAGGTGGCCGACAATAATGTACCGGCAATAATGTACCAGATTTTTATTCATAAGTCACTACATTCCCACAAATTACGGGACGGTAGTTTATGGGAGCACAGTTGGCGCCTAATATTTATTCCCAAGGGTACAGGTCAGGCACACGTGCTATCCAAGACATCAATGTGTGTTCACTGTAATGAAACACTGTAGCGAAATTCTGACCTCGCAACACGGACAGATATCCTTTTGGAAGATGTCATCTCCATTAGAGGAGACTACCAAGAATGAATGCAGGTGGCCGGCAATAGTGTACCGGCAATAATGTACCAGATGTTTATTCATAGGTCACTAAATTCCCACAAATTACGGGACGGTAGTTTACGGGAGCACAGTTGGCGCCTAATATTTATTCCCAAGGGTACAGATCAGGCACATGTGCTATCCAAGACATCAATGTGTGTTCACTGTAATGAAACACTGTAGCGCAATTCCGACCTCGCAACACGGACAGATATCCGTTTGGAAGATGTCATCTCCATTAGAGGAGACTACCAAGAATGAATGCAGGTGGCCGACAATAATGTACCGGCAATAATGTACCAGATGTTTATTCATAGGTCACTAAATTCCCACAAATTACGGGACGGTAGTTTATGGGAGCATAGTTGGCGCCTAATATTTATTCCCAAGGGTACAGGTCAGGCACATGTGCAATCCAAGACATCAATGTGTATTCACTGTAATGAAACACTGTAGCGCAATTCTGACCTCGCAACATGGACAGATATCCTTTTGGAAGATGTCATCTCCATTAGAGGAGACTACCAAGAATGAATGCAGGTGGCCGACAATAATGTACCGGCAATAATGTACCAGATGTTTATTCATAGGTCACTAAATTCCCACAAATTACAGGACGGTAGTTTATGGGAGCACAGTTGGCGCCTAATATTTATTCCCAAGGGTACAGGTCAGGCACATGTGCTATCCAAGACATCAATGTGTGTTCACTGTAATGAAACACTGTAGCGCAATTCTGACCTCGCAACACGGACAGATATCCTTTTGGAAGATGTCATCGCCATTAGAGGAGACTACCAAGAATGAATGCAGGTGGCCGACAATAATGTACCGGCAATAATGTACCAGATGTTTATTCATAGGTCACTAAATTCCCACAAATTACAGGACGGTAGTTTATGGGAGCACAGTTGGCGCCTACTATCTATTCCCAAGGGTTCAGGTCAGGCACATGTGCTATCCAAGACATCAATGTGTGTTCACTGTAATGAAACACTGTAGCGCAATTCTGACCTCGCAACACGGACAGATATCCTTTTGGAAGATGTCATCGCCATTAGAGGAGACTACCAAGAATGAATGCAGTTGGCCGACAATAATGTACCGGCAATAATGTACCAGATGTTTATTCATAGGTCACTGAATTCCCACAAATTACAGGACGATAGTTTACGGGAGCAAAGTTGGAGCCTAATATTTATTCCCAAGGGTACAGATCAGGCACATGAACTATCCAAGACATCAATGTGTGTTCACTGTAATGAAACACTGTAGCGCAATTCTGACCTCGTAACACGGACAGATATCCTTTTGGAAGATGTGATCGCCATTAGAGGAGACTACCAAGAATGAATGCAGGTGGCCGGCAATAATGTACCGGCAATAATGTACCAGATGTTTATTCATAGGTCTCTAAATTCGCACAAATTACGGGACGGTAGCATACGGGAGCGCAGTTGGCGTGTAATATTTATTCCCAAGGGTACAGATCAGGCACATGTGCTATCCAAGACATCAATGTGTGTTCACTGTAATGAAACACTATAGCGCAATTCTGACCTCGCAACACGGACATATATCCTTTTGGAAGATGTCATCTCCATTAGAGGAGACTACCAAGAATGAATGCAGGTGGCCGACAATAATGTACCGGCAATAATGTACCGGATGTTTAGTCATAGGTCACTAAATTCCCACAAATTATGGGACGGTAATTTATGGGAGCACAGTTGGCGCCTAATATTTATTCCCAAGGGTACAGGTCAGGCACATGTGCTATCCAAGACATCAATGTGTGTTCACTGTAATGAAACACTGTAGCGCAATTCTGACCTCGCAACACGCACAGATATCCTTTTGGAAGATGTCATCGCCATTACAGGAGACTACCAAGAATGAATGCAGGTGGCCGGCAATAATGTACCAGCAATAATGTACCACACGTTTATTCATAGGTCACTAAATTCGCACAAATTACGGGACGGTAGTTTACGGGAGCACAGTTGGAGCCTAATATTTATTCCCAAGGGTACAGATCAGGCACATGTGCTATCCAAGACATCAATGTGTGCACCGTACTGAAACATTATAGCGCAATTCTGACCTCGCAACACGGACAGATATCCTTTTGGAAGATGTCATCGCCATTAGAGGAGACTACCAAGAATGAATGCAGGTGGCCGGCAATAATGTACTGGCAATAATGTACCAGATGTTTATTCATAGGTCACTAAATTGCCACAAATTACGGGACGGTAGTTTCCGGGAGCACAGTTGGCGCCTACTGTCTATTCCCAAGGGTACAGATCAGGCACGTGTGCTTTCCAAGACATCAATGTGTGTTCACTGTAATGAAACACTGTAGCGCAATTCTGACCTCGCAACACGGACAGATATCCTTTTGGAAGATGTCATCGCCATTAGAGGAGACTACCAAGAATGAATGCAGGTGGCCGACAATAATGTTCCGGCAATAATGTACCAGATGTTTATTCATAGGTCACTAAATTCGCACAAATTATGGGACGGTAGCATACGGGAGCGCAGTTGGCGCGTAATATTTATTCCCAAGGGTACAGATCAGGCACATGTGCTATCCAAGACATCAATGTGTGTTCACTGTAATGAAACACTGTAGCGCAATTCTGACCTCGCAACACGGACAGATATCCGTTTGGAAGATGTCATCTCCATTAGAGGAGACTACCAAGAATGAATGCAGGTGGCCGACAATAATGTACCGGCAATAATGTACCAGATTTTTATTCATAAGTCACTACATTCCCACAAATTACGGGACGGTAGTTTATGGGAGCACAGTTGGCTCCTAATATTTATTCCCAAGGGTACAGGTCAGGCACATGTGCTATCCAAGACATCAATGTGTGTTCACTGTAATGAAACACTGTAGCGAAATTCTGACCTCGCAACACTGACATATATCCTTTTGGAAGATGTCATCTCCATTAGAGGAGACTACCAAGAATGAATGCAGGTGGCCGGCAATAGTGTACCGGCAATAATGTACCAGATGTTTATTCATAGGTCACTAAATTCCCACAAATTACGGGACGGTAGTTTACGGGAGCACAGTTGGCGCCTAATATTTATTCCCAAGGGTACAGATCAGGCACATGTGCTATCCAAGACGTCAATGTGTGTTCACTGTAATGAAACACTGTAGCGCAATTCTGACCTCGCAACACGGACAGATATCCGTTTGGAAGATGTCATCTCCATTAGAGGAGACTACCAAGAATGAATGCAGGTGGCCGACAATAATGTACCGGCAATAATGTACCAGATTTTTATTCACAAGTCACTACATTCCCACAAATTACGGGACGGTAGTTTATGGGAGCACAGTTGGCGCCTAATATTTATTCCCAAGGGTACAGGTCAGGCACATGTGCTATCCAAGACATCAATGTGTGTTCACTGTAATGAAACACTGTAGCGAAATTCTGACCTCGCAACACGGACAGATATTCTTTTGGAAGATGTCATCTCCATTAGAGGAGACTACCAAGAATGAATGCAGGTGGCCGGCAATAGTGTACCGGCAATAATGTACCAGATGTTTATTCATAGGTCACTAAATTCCCACAAATTACGGGACGGTAGTTTATGGGAGCATAGTTGGCGCCTAATATTTATTCCCAAGGGTACAGGTCAGGCACATGTGCAATCCAAGACATCAATGTGTATTCACTGTAATGAAACACTGTAGCGCAATTCTGACCTCGCAACACGGACAGATATCCTTTTGGAAGATGTCATCTCCATTAGAGGAGACTACCAAGAATGAATGCAGGTGGCCGACAATAATGTACCGGCAATAATGTACCAGATGTTTATTCATAGGTCACTAAATTCCCACAAATTACGGGACGGTAGTTTATGGGAGCATAGTTGGCGCCTAATATTTATTCCCAAGGGTACAGGTCAGGCACATGTGCAATCCAAGACATCAATGTGTATTCACTGTAATGAAACACTGTAGCGCAATTCTGACCTCGCAACACGGACAGATATCCTTTTGGAAGATGTCATCTCCATTAGAGGAGACTACCAAGAATGAATGCAGGTGGCCGACAATAATGTACCGGCAATAATGTACCAGATGTTTATTCATAGGTCACTAAATTCCCACAAATTACAGGACGGTAGTTTATGGGAGCACAGTTGGCGCCTAATATTTATTCCCAAGGGTACAGGTCAGGCACATGTGCTATCCAAGACATCAATGTGTGTTCACTGTAATGAAACACTGTAGCGCAATTCTGACCTCGCAACACGGACAGATATCCTTTTGGAAGATGTCATCGCCATTAGAGGAGACTACCAAGAATGAATGCAGGTGGCCGACAATAATGTACCGGCAATAATGTACCAGATGTTTATTCATAGGTCACTAAATTCCCACAAATTACAGGACGGTAGTTTATGGGAGCACAGTTGGCGCCTACTATCTATTCCCAAGGGTTCAGGTCAGGCACATGTGCTATCCAAGACATCAATGTGTGTTCACTGTAATGAAACACTGTAGCGCAATTCTGACCTCGCAACACGGACAGATATCCTTTTGGAAGATGTCATCGCCATTAGAGGAGACTACCAAGAATGAATGCAGTTGGCCGACAATAATGTACCGGCAATAATGTACCAGATGTTTATTCATAGGTCACTAAATTCCCACAAATTACAGGACGATAGTTTATGGGAGCAAAGTTGGAGCCTAATATTTATTCCCAAGGGTACAGATCAGGCACATGAACTATCCAAGACATCAATGTGTGTTCACTGTAATGAAACACTGTAGCGCAATTCTGACCTCGTAACACGGACAGATATCCTTTTGGAAGATGTGATCGCCATTAGAGGAGACTACCAAGAATGAATGCAGGTGGCTGGCAATAATGTACCGGCAATAATGTACCAGATGTTTATTCATAGGTCACTAAATTCCCACAAATTACAGGACGGTAGTTTACGGGAGCAAAGTTGGAGCCTAATATTTATTCCCAAGGGTACAGATCAGGCACATGAGCTATCCAAGACATCAATTTGTGTTCACTGTAATGAAACACTGTAGCGCAACTCTGACCTCGCAACACGGACAGATATCCTTTTGGAAGATGTCATCGCCATTAGAGGAGACTACCAAGAATGAATGCAGGTGGCCGGCAATAATGTACCGGCAATAATGTACCAGATGTTTATTCATAGGTCTCTAAATTCGCACAAATTACGGGACGGTAGCATACGGGAGCGCAGTTGGCGTGTAATATTTATTCCCAAGGGTACAGATCAGGCACATGTGCTATCCAAGACATCAATGTGTGTTCACTGTAATGAAACACTATAGCGCAATTCTGACCTCGCAACACGGACATATATCCTTTTGGAAGATGTCATCTCCATTAGAGGAGACTACCAAGAATGAATGCAGGTGGCCGACAATAATGTACCGGCAATAATGTACCGGATGTTTAGTCATAGGTCACTAAATTCCCACAAATTATGGGACGGTAATTTATGGGAGCACAGTTGGCGCCTAATATTTATTCCCAAGGGTACAGGTCAGGCACATGTGCTATCCAAGACATCAATGTGTGTTCACTGTAATGAAACACTGTAGCGCAATTCTGACCTCGCAACACGCACAGATATCCTTTTGGAAGATGTCATCGCCATTACAGGAGACTACCAAGAATGAATGCAGGTGGCCGGCAATAATGTACCAGCAATAATGTACCACACGTTTATTCATAGGTCACTAAATTCGCACAAATTACGGGACGGTAGTTTACGGGAGCGCAGTTGGAGCCTAATATTTATTCCCAAGGGTACAGATCAGGCACATGTGCTATCCAAGACATCAATGTGTGCACCGTAATGAAACATTATAGCGCAATTCTGACCTCGCAACACGGACAGATATCCTTTTGGAAGATGTCATCGCCATTAGAGGAGACTACCAAGAATGAATGCAGGTGGCCGGCAATAATGTACCGGCAATAATGTACCAGATGTTTATTCATAGGTCACTAAATTGCCACAAATTACGGGACGGTAGTTTACGGGAGCACAGTTGGCGCCTACTGTCTATTCCCAAGGGTATAGATCAGGCACGTGTGCTTTCCAAGACATCAATGTGTGTTCACTGTAATGAAACACTGTAGCGCAATTCTGACCTCGCAACACGGACAGATATCCTTTTGGAAGATGTCATCGCCATTAGAGGAGACTACCAAGAATGAAACAGGTGGGCGGCAATAATGGACCGGCAATATTGTACCAGATGTTTATTCATAGGTCACTAAATTGCCACAAATTACGGGACGGTAGTTTACGGGAGCACAGTTGGCGCCTAATATTTATTCCCAAGGGTACAGATCAGGCACATGTGGTATCCAAGACATCAATGTGTGTTCACTGTAATGAAACACTGTAGCGCAATTCTGACCTCGCAACACGGACAGATATCCTTTTGGAAGATGTCATCGCCATTAGAGGAGACTACCAAGAATGAATGCAGGTGGCCGACAATAATATACCGGCAATAATGTACCAGATGTGTATTCATAGGTCACTAAATTCGCACAAATTACGGGACGGTAGCGTACGGGAGCCCAGTTGGCGCGTAATATTTATTCCCAAGGGTACAGATCAGGCACATGTGCTATCCAAGACATCAATGTGTGTTCACTGTAATGAAAAACTATAGCGCAATTCTGACCTCGCAACACTGACATATATCCTTTTGGAAGATGTCATCTCCATTAGAGGAGACTACCAAGAATGAATGCAGGTGGCCGACAATAATGTACCGGCAATAATGTACCAGATGTTTATTCATAGGTCACTAAATTCCCACAAATTATGGGACGGTATTTTATGGGAGCACAGTTGGCGCCTAATATTTATTCCCAAGGGTACAGGTCAGGCACATGTGCTATCCAAGATATCAATGTGTGTTCACTGTAATGAAACACTGTAGCGCAATTCTGACCTCGCAACACGGACAGATATCCTTTTGGAAGATGTCATCGCCATTAGAGGAGACTACCAAGAATGAATGCAGGTGGCCAACAATAATGTACCGGCAATAATGTACCAGATGTTTATTCATAGGTCACTAAATTCCCACAAATTACAGGACGGTAGTTTACGGGAGCAAAGTTGGAGCCTAATATTTATTCCGAAGGGTACAGATCAGGCACATGAGCTATCCAAGACATCAATGTGTGTTCACTGTAATGAAACACTGTAGCGCAATTCTGACCTCGCAACACGGACAGATATCCTTTTGGAAGATGTCATCGCCATTAGAGGAGACTACCAAGAATGAATGCAGGTGGCCGGCAATAATGTACTGGCAATAATGTACCAGATGTTTATTCATAGGTCACTAAATTCCCACAAATTACAGGACGGTAGTTTATGGGAGCACAGTTGGCGCCTACTATCTATTCCCAAGGGTACAGATCAGGCACATATGCTATCCAAGACATCAATGTGTGTTCACTGTAATGAAACACTGTAGCGCAATTCTGACCTCGCAACACGGACAGATATCCTTTTGGAAGATGTCATCGCCATTAGAGGAGACTACCAAGAATGAATGCAGGTGGCCGACAATAATGTACCGGCAATAATGAACCAGATGTTTATTCATAGGTCACTAAATTCCCACAAATTACAGGACGGTAGTTTACGGGAGCAAAGTTGGAGCCTATTATTTATTCCCAAGGGTACAGATCAGGCACATGAGCTATCCAAGACATCAATGTGTGTTCACTGTAATGAAACACTGTAGCGCAATTCTGACCTCGCAACACGGACAGATATCCTTTTGGAAGATGTCATCGCCATTAGAGGAGACTACCAAGAATGAATGCAGGTGGCCGACAATAATGTACCGGCAATAATGTACCAGATGTTTATTCATAGGTCACTAAATTCGCACAAATTACGGGACGGTAGCATACGGGAGCGCAGTTGGCGCGGAATATTTATTCCCAAGGGTACAGATCAGGCACATGTGCTATCCAAGACATCAATGTGTGTTCACTGTAATGAAACACTGTAGCGCAATTCTGACCTCGCAACACGGACAGATATCCTTTTGGAAGATGTCATCGCCATTAGAGGAGACTACCAAGAATGAATGCAGGTGGCCGACAATAATGTACTGGCAATAATGTACCAGATGTTTATTCATAGGTCACTAAATTCCCACAAATTACGGGACGGTAATTTATGGGAGCACAGTTGGCGCCTAATATTTATTCCCAAGGGTACAGGTCAGGCACATGTGCTATCCAAGACATCAATGTGTGTTCACTGTAATGAAACACTGTAGCGCAATTCTGACCTCGCAACACGGACAGATATCCTTTTGGAAGATGTCATCGCCATTAGAGGAGACTACCAAGAATGAATGCAGGTGGCCGACAATAATGTACCGGCAATAATGTACCAGATGTTTATTCATAGGTCACTAAATTCCCACAAATTACAGGACGGTAGTTTACGGGAGCAAAGTTGGAGCCTAATATTTATTCCCAAGGGTACAGATCAGGCACATGAGCTATCCAAGACATCAATGTGTGTTCACTGTAATGAAACACTGTAGCGCAATTCTGACCACGTAACACGGACAGATTTACTTTTGGAAGATGTCATCGCCATTAGAGGAGACTACCAAGAATGAATGCAGGTGGCCGACAATAATGTACCGGCAATAATGTACCAGATGTTTATTCATAGGTCACTAAATTCCCACAAATTACGGGACGGTAGTTTACGGGAGCACAGTTGGCGCCTACTATCTATTCCCAAGGGTACAGATCAGGCACGTGTGCTATCCAAGACATCAATGTGTGTTCACTGTAATGAAACACTGTAGCGCAATTCTGACCTCGCAACACGGACAGATATCCTTTTGGAAGATGTCATCGCCATTAGAGGAGACTACCAAGAATGAATGCAGGTGGCCGACAATAATGTACCGGCAATAATGTACCAGATGTTTATTCATAGGTCACTAAATTCCCACAAATTACAGGATGGTAGTTTACGGGAGCACAGTTGGCGCCTACTATCTATTCCCAAGGGTACAGATCAGGCACATATGCTATCCAAGACATCAATGTGTGTTCACTGTAATGAAACACTGTAGCGCAATTCTGACCTCGCAACACGGACAGATATCCTTTTGGAAGATGTCATCGTCATTAGAGGAGACTACCAAGAATGAATGCAGGTGGCCGACAATAATGTGCCGGCAATAATGTACCAGATGTTTATTCATAGGTCACTAAATTCCCACAAATTACATGACGGTAGTTTACGGGAGCACAGTTGGCGCGTAATATTTATTCCCAAGGGTACAGAACAGGCACGTGTGCTTTCCAAGACATCAATGTGTGTTCACTGTAATGAAACACTGTAGCGCAATTCTGACCTCGCAACACGGACAGATATCCTTTTGGAAGATGTCATAGCCATTAGAGGAGACTACCAAGAATGAAACAGGTGGGCGGCAATAATGGACCGGCAATATTGTACCAGATGTTTATTCATAGGTCACTAAATTGCCACAAATTACGGGACGGTAGTTTACGGGAGCACAGTTGGCGCCTAATATTTATTCCCAAGGGTACAGATCAGGCACATGTGGTATCCAAGACATCAATGTGTGTTCACTGTAATGAAACACTGTAGCGCGATTCTGACCTCGCAATACGGACAGATATCCTTTTGGAACATGTCATCGTCATTAGAGGAGACTACCAAGAATGAATGCAGGTGGCCGACAATAATGTACCGGCAATAATGTACCAGATGTTTATTCATAGGTCACTAAATTCGCACAAATTACGGGACGGTAGCATACGGGAGCGCAGTTGGCGCGTAATATTTATTCCCAAGGGTACAGATCAGGCATATGTGCTATCCAAGACATCAATGTGTGTTCACTGTAATGAAACACTATAATGCAATTCTGACCTCGCAACACGGACATATATCCTTTTGGAAGATGTCATCTCCATTAGAGGAGACTACCAAGAATGAATGCAGGTGGCCGACAATAATGTACCGGCAATAATGTACCAGATGTTTATTCATAGGTCACTAAATTCCCACAAATTACGGGACGGTATTTTATGGGAGCACAGTTGGCGCCTAATATTTATTCCCAAGGGTACAGGTCAGGCACATGTGCTATCCAAGACATCAATGTGTGTTCACTGTAATGAAACACTGTAGCGCAATTCTGACCTCGCAACACGCACAGATATCCTTTTGGAAGATGTCATCGCCATTACAGGAGACTACCAAGAATGAATGCAGGTGGTCGGCAATAATGTACCAGCAATAATGTACCATATGTTTATTCATAGGTCACTAAATTCGCACAAATTACGGGACGGTAGTTTACGGGAGCAGAGTTGGAGCCTAATATTTATTCCCAAGGGTACAGATCAGGCACATGTGCTATCCAAGACATCAATGTGTGTTCACTGTAATGAAACATTATAGCGCAATTCTGACCTCGCAACACGGACAGATATCCTTTTGGAAGATGTCATCGCCATTAGAGGAGACTACCAAGAATGAATGCGGGTGGCCGGCAATAATGTACCGGCAATAATGTACCAGATGTTTATTCATAGGTCACTAAATTGCCACAAATTACGGGACGGTAGTTTACGGGAGCACAGTTGGCGCCTAATATTTATTCCCAAGGGTACAGATCAGGAACATGTGGTATCCAAGACATCAATGTGTGTTCACTGTAATGAAACACTGGAGCGCGATTCTGACCTCGCAATACGGATAGATATCCTTTTGGAAGATGTCATCGCCATTTGAGGAGACTACCAAGAATGAATGCAGGTGGCCGGCAATAATGTACCGGCAATAATGTACCAGATGTTTATTCATAGGTCACTAAATTCGCACAAATTACGGGACGGTAGTTTACGGGAGCACAGTTGGCGCCTAATATTTATTCCCAAGGGTACAGATCAGGCACATGTGCTATACAAGACATCAATGTGTGTTCACTGTAATGACACACTATAGCGCAATTCTGACATCGCAATATGGACAGATATCCTTTTTTAAGATGTCATCTCCATTAGAGGAGACTACCAAGAATGAATGCAGGTGGCCGGCAATAATGTACCGGCAATAATGTACCAGATGTTTATTCATAGGTCACAAAATTCGCACAAGTTACGGGACGGTAGTTTACGGGAGCACAGTTGGCGCCTAATATTTATTCCCAAGGGTACAGGTCAGGCACATGTGCTATCCAAGACATCAATGTGTGTTCACTGTAATGAATCACTGTAGCGCAATTCTGACCTCGCAACACGGACAGATATCCTTTTGGAAGATGTCATAGCCATTAGAGGAGACTACCAAGAATGAATGCAGGTGGCCGGCAATAATGTACCGGCAATAATGTACCAGTTGTTTATTCATAGGTCACTAAATTCCCACAAATTACGGGTCGGTAGTTTACGGGAGCACAGTTGGCGCCTAATATTTATTCCCAAGGGTACAGATCAGGCACATGTGCTATCCGAGACATCAATGTGTGTTCACTGTAATGACACACTGTAGCGCAATTCTGACCTCGCAACACGGACAGATATCCTTTTGGAATTTGTCATCTCCATTAGAGGAGACTACCAAGAATGAATGCAGGTGGCCGGCAATAATGTAACGGCATTAATGTACCAGATATTTATTCATAGGTCACTAAATTCCCACAAATTACGGGACGGTAGTTTACGGGAGCACAGTTGGCGCCTAATATTTATTCCAAAGGGTACAGATCAGGCACATGTGCTATCCAAGACATCAATGTGTGTTCACTGTAATGAAACACTGTAGGGCAATTCTGACCTCGCAACACGGACAAATATCCTTTTGGAAGATGTCATCTCCATTAGAGGAGACTACCAAGAATGAATGCAGGTGGCCGGCAATAATGTACCGGCAATAATGTACAGATGTTTATTCATAGGTCACTAAATTGCCACAAATTACGGGACGGTAGTTTACGGGAGCACAGTTGGAGCCTAATATTTATTCCCAAGAGTACAGATCAGGCACATGTGCTATCCAAGACATCAATGTGTGTTCACTGTAATGAAACACTGTAGCGCAATTCTGACCTCGCAACACGGACAGATATCATTTTGGAAGATGTCATCGCCATTAGAAGAGACTACCAAGAATGAATGCAGGTGGCCGGCAATAATGTACCGGCAATAATGTACCAGATGTTTATTCATAGGACACTAAATTCGCACAAATTACAGGATGGTAGTTTACGGGAGCGCAGTTGGCGCGTAATATTTATTCCCAAGGGTACAGATCAGGCACATGTGCTATCCAAGACATCAATGTGTGTTCACTGTAATGAATCACTGTAGCGCAATTCTTACCTCGCAACACGGACAGATATCCTTTTGGAAGATGTCATCGCCATTAGAGGAGACTACCAAGAATGAATGCAGGTGGCCGGCAATAATGTACTGGCAATAATGTACCAGATGTTTATTCATAGGTCACTAAATTCCCACAATTTACGGGGCGATAGTTTACGGGAGCACAGTTGGCGCGTAATATTTATTCCCAAGGGTACAGATCAGGCACATATGCTATCCAAGACATCAATGTGTGTTCACTGTAATGAAACACTGTAGCGCAATTCTGACCTCGCAACACGAACAGATATCCTTTTGGATGATGTCAGCGCCATTAGAGGAGACTACCAAGGATGAATGCAGGTGGCCGGCAATAATGTACCGGCAATAATGTACCAGATGTTTATTCATAGGTCACTAAATTCGCACAAATTACGGGACGGTAGTTTACGGGAGCGCAGTTGGCGCCTAATATTTATTCCCAAGGGTACAGATCAGGCACATGTGCTATCCAAGACATCAATGTGTGTTCACTGTAATGAAACACTGTAGCGCAATTCTGACCTCGCAACACGGACAGATATCCTTTTGGAAGATGTCATCGCCATTAGAGGAGACTACCAAGAATGAATGCAGGTGGCCTGCAATAATGTACTTGCAATAATGTACCAGATGTTTATTCATAGGTCACTAAATTCCCACAAATTTCAGGGCGATAGTTTACGGGAGTACAGTTGGCGCGTAATATTTATTCCCAAGGGTACAGATCAGGCACATATGCTATCCAAGACATCAATGTGTGTTCACTGTAATGACACACTGTAGCGCAATTCTGACCTCGCAACACGAACAGATATCCTTTTGGATGATGTCATCGCCATTAGAGGAGACAACCAAGGATGAATGCAGGTGGCCGGCAATAACGTACCGGCAATAATGTACCAGATGTTTATTCATAGGTCACTAAATTCCCACAAATTACGGGACGGTAGTTTACGGGAGCACAGTTGGCGCGTAATATTTATTCCCAAGGGTACAGATCAGGCACGTGTGCTTTCCAAGACATCAATGTGTGTTCACTGTAATGAAACACTGTAGCGCAATTCTGACCTCGCAACACGGACAGATATCCTTTTGGAAGATGTCATCGCCATTAGAGGAGACTACCAAGAATGAAACAGGTGGGCGGCAATAATGGACCGGCAATATTGTACCAGATGTTTATTCATAGGTCACTAAATTCCCACAAATTACGGGACGGTAGTTTACGGGAGCACAGTTGGCGCCTAATATTTATTCCCAAGGGTACAGATCAGGAACATGTGGTATCCAAGACATCAATGTGTGTTCACTGTAATGAAACACTGGAGCGCGATTCTGACCTCGCAATATGGACAGATATCCTTTTGGAAGATGTCATCGCCATTTGAGGAGACTACCAAGAATGAATGCAGGTGGCCGGCAATAATGTACCGGCAATAATGTACCAGATGTTTATTCATAGGTCACTAAATTCGCACAAATTACGGGACGGTAGTTTACGGGAGCACAGTTGGCGCCTAATATTTATTCCCAAGGGTACAGATCAGGCACATGTGCTATACAAGACATCAATGTGTGTTCACTGTAATGACACACTATAGCGCAATTCTGACATCGCAATACGGACAGATATCCTTTTTTAAGATGTCATCTCCATTAGAGGAGACTACCAAGAATGAATGCAGGTGGCCGGCAATAATGTACCGGCAATAATGTACCAGATGTTTATTCATAGGTCACTAAATTCGCACAAGTTACGGGACGGTAGTTTACGGGAGCACAGTTGGCGCCTAATATTTATTCCCAAGGGTACAGGTCAGGCACATGTGCTATCCAAGACATCAATGTGTGTTCACTGTAATGAATCACTGTAGCGCAATTCTGACCTCGCAACACGGACAGATATCCTTTTGGAAGATGTCATAGCCATTAGAGGAGACTACCAAGAATGAATGCAGGTGGCCGGCAATAATGTACCGGCAATAATGTACCAGTTGTTTATTCATAGGTCACTAAATTCCCACAAATTACGGGTTGGTAGTTTACGGGAGCACAGTTGGCGCCTAATATTTATTCCCAAGGGTACAGATCAGGCACATGTGCTATCCGAGACATCAATGTGTGTTCACTGTAATGAAACACTGTAGCGCAATTCTGACCGCGTAACACGGACAGATTTACTTTTGGAAGATGTCATCGCCATTAGAGGAGACTACCAAGAATGAATGCAGGTGGCCGACAATAATGTACCGGCAATAATGTACCAGATGTTTATTCATAGGTCACTAAATTCCCACAAATTACGGGACGGTAGTTTACGGGAGCACAGTTGGCACCTACTATCTATTCCCAAGGGTACAGATCAGGCACGTGTGCTATCCAAGACATCAATGTGTGTTCACTGTAATGAAACACTGTAGCGCAATTCTGACCTCGCAACACGGACAGACATCCTTTTGGAAGATGTCATCGCCATTAGAGGAGACTACCAAGAATGAATGCAGGTGGCCGACAATAATGTACCGGCAATAATGTACCAGATGTTTATTCATAGGTCACTAAATTCCCACAAATTACAGGATGGTAGTTTACGGGAGCACAGTTGGCGCCTACTATCTATTCCCAAGGGTACAGATCAGGCACATATGCTATCCAAGACATCAATGTGTGTTCACTGTAATGAAACACTGTAGCGCAATTCTGACCTCGCAACACGGACAGATATCCTTTTGGAAGATGTCATCGTCATTAGAGGAGACTACCAAGAATGAATGCAGGTGGCCGACAATAATGTACCGGCAATAATGTACCAGATGTTTATTCATAGGTCACTAAATTCCCACAAATTACATGACGGTAGTTTACGGGAGCACAGTTGGCGCGTAATATTTATTCCCAAGGGTACAGATCAGGCACGTGTGCTTTCCAAGACATCAATGTGTGTTCACTGTAATGAAACACTGTAGCGCAATTCTGACCTCGCAACACGGACAGATATCCTTTTGGAAGATGTCATAGCCATTAGAGGAGACTACCAAGAATGAAACAGGTGGGCGGCAATAATGGACCGGCAATATTGTACCAGATGTTTATTCATAGGTCACTAAATTGCCACAAATTACGGGACGGTAGTTTACGGGAGCACAGTTGGCGCCTAATATTTATTCCCAAGGGTACAGATCAGGCACATGTGGTATCCAAGACATCAATGTGTGTTCACTGTAATGAAACACTGTAGCGCGATTCTGACCTCGCAATACGGACAGATATCCTTTTGGAACATGTCATCGTCATTAGAGGAGACTACCAAGAATGAATGCAGGTGGCCGACAATAATGTACCGGCAATAATGTACCAGATGTTTATTCATAGGTCACTAAATTCGCACAAATTACGGGACGGTAGCATACGGGAGCGCAGTCGGCGCGTAATATTTATTCCCAAGGGTACAGATCAGGCATATGTGCTATCCAAGACATCAATGTGTGCTCACTGTAATGAAACACTATAATGCAATTCTGACCTCGCAACACGGACATATATCCTTTTGGAAGATGTCATCTCCATTAGAGGAGACTACCAAGAATGAATGCAGGTGGCCGACAATAATGTACCGGCAATAATGTACCAGATGTTTATTCATAGGTCACTAAATTCCCACAAATTACGGGACGGTATTTTATGGGAGCAAAGTTGGCGCCTAATATTTATTCCCAAGGGTACAGGTCAGGCACATGTGCTATCCAAGACATCAATGTGTGTTCACTGTAATGAAACACTGTAGCGCAATTCTGACCTCGCAACACGCACAGATATCCTTTTGGAAGATGTCATCGCCATTACAGGAGACTACCAAGAATGAATGCAGGTGGTCGGCAATAATGTACCAGCAATAATGTACCATATGTTTATTCATAGGTCACTAAATTCGCACAAATTACGGGACGGTAGTTTACGGGAGCAGAGTTGGAGCCTAATATTTATTCCCAAGGGTACAGATCAGGCACATGTGCTATCCAAGACATCAATGTGTGTTCACTGTAATGAAACATTATAGCGCAATTCTGACCTCACAACACGGACAGATATCCTTTTGGAAGATGTCATCGCCATTAGAGGAGACTACCAAGAATGAATGCGGGTGGCCGGCAATAATGTACCGGCAATAATGTACCAGATGTTTATTCATAGGTCTCTAAATTGCCACAAATTACGGGACGGTAGTTTACGGGAGCACAGTTGGCGCGTAATATTTATTCCCAAGGGTACAGATCAGGCACGTGTGCTTTCCAAGACATCAATGTGTGTTCACTGTAATGAAACACTGTAGCGCAATTCTGACCTCGCAACACGGACAGATATCCTTTTGGAAGATGTCATCGCCATTAGAGGAGACTACCAAGAATGAAACAGGTGGGCGGCAATAATGGACCGGCAATATTGTACCAGATGTTTATTCATAGGTCACTAAATTCCCACAAATTACGGGACGGTAGTTTACGGGAGCACAGTTGGCGCCTAATATTTATTCCCAAGGGTACAGATCAGGAACATGTGGTATCCAAGACATCAATGTGTGTTCACTGTAATGAAACACTGGAGCGCGATTCTGACCTCGCAATACAGACAGATATCCTTTTGGAAGATGTCATCGCCATTTGAGGAGACTACCAAGAATGAATGCAGGTGGCCGGCAATAATGTACCGGCAATAATGTACCAGATGTTTATTCATAGGTCACTAAATTCGCACAAATTACGGGACGGTAGATTACGGGAGCACAGTTGGCGCCTAATATTTATTCCCAAGGGTACAGATCAGGCACATGTGCTATACAAGACATCAATGTGTGTTCACTGTAATGACACACTATAGCGCAATTCTGACATCGCAATACGGACAGATATCCTTTTTTAAGATGTCATCTCCATTAGAGGAGACTACCAAGAATGAATGCAGGTGGCCGGCAATAATGTACCGGCAATAATGTACCAGATGTTTATTCATAGGTCACTAAATTCGCACAAGTTACGGGACGGTAGTTTACGGGAGCACAGTTGGCGCCTAATATTTATTCCCAAGGGTACAGGTCAGGCACATGTGCTATCCAAGACATCAATGTGTATTCACTGTAATGAATCACTGTAGCGCAATTCTGACCTCGCAACACGGACAGATATCCTTTTGGAAGATGTCATAGCCATTAGAGGAGACTACCAAGAATGAATGCAGGTGGCCGGCAATAATGTACCGGCAATAATGTACCAGTTGTTTATTCATAGGTCACTAAATTCCCACAAATTACGGGTCGGTAGTTTACGGGAGCACAGTTGGCGCCTAATATTTATTCCCAAGGGTACAGATCAGGCACATGTGCTATGCGAGACATCAATGTGTGTTCACTGTAATGACACACTGTAGCGCAATTCTGACCTCGCAACACGGACAGATATCCTTTTGGAATTTGTCATCTCCATTAGAGGAGACTACCAAGAATGAATGCAGGTGGCCGGCAATAATGTAACGGCATTAATGTACCAGATATTTATTCATAGGTCACTAAATTCCCACAAATTACGGGACGGTAGTTTACGGGAGCACAGTTGGCGCCTAATATTTATTCCAAAGGGTACAGATCAGGCACATGTGCTATCCAAGACATCAATGTGTGTTCACTGTAATGAAACACTGTAGGGCAATTCTGACCTCGCAACACGGACAAATATCCTTTCGGAAGATGTCATCTCCATTAGAGGAGACTACCAAGAATGAATGCAGGTGGCCGGGAATAATGTACCGGCAATAATGGACAGATGTTTATTCATAGGTCACTAAATTGCCACAAATTACGGGACGGTAGTTTACGGGAGCACAGTTGGAGCCTAATATTTATTCCCAAGAGTACAGATCAGGCACATGTGCTATCCAAGACATCAATGTGTGTTCACTGTAATGAAACACTGTAGCGCAATTCTGACCTCGCAACACGGACTGATATCATTTTGGAAGATGTCATCGCCATTAGAAGAGACTACCAAGAATGAATGCAGGTGGCCGGCAATAATGTACCGGCAATAATGTACCAGATGTTTATTCATAGGACACTAAATTCGCACAAATTACAGGATGGTAGTTTACGGGAGCGCAGTTGGCGCGTAATATTTATTCCCAAGGGTACAGATCAGGCACATGTGCTATCCAAGACATCAATGTGTGTTCACTGTAATGAATCACTGTAGCGCAATTCTTACCTCGCAACACGGACAGATATCCTTTTGGAAGATGTCATCGCCATTAGAGGAGACTACCAAGAATGAATGCAGGTGGCCGGCAATAATGTACTGGCAATAATGTACCAGATGTTTATTCATAGGTCACTAAATTCCCACAATTTACGGGGCGATAGTTTACGGGAGCACAGTTGGCGCGTAATATTTATTCCCAAGGGTACAGATCAGGCACATATGCTATCCAAGACATCATTGTGTGTCCACTGTAATGAAACACTGTAGCGCAATTCTGACCTCGCAACACGAACAGATATCCTTTTGGATGATGTCAGCGCCATTAGAGGAGACTACCAAGGATGAATGCAGGTGGCCGGCAATAATGTACCGGCAATAATGTACCAGATGTTTATTCATAGGTCACTAAATTCGCACAAATTACGGGACGGTAGTTTACGGGAGCGCAGTTGGCGCCTAATATTTATTCCCAAGGGTACAGATCAGGCACATGTGCTATCCAAGACATCAATGTGTGTTCACTGTAATGAAACACTGTAGCGCAATTCTGACCTCGCAACACGGACAGATATCCTTTTGGAAGATGTCATCGCCATTAGAGGAGACTACCAAGAATGAATGCAGGTGGCCTACAATAATGTACTTGCAATAATGTACCAGATGTTTATTCATAGGTCACTAAATTCCCACAAATTTCAGGGCGATAGTTTACGGGAGTACAGTTGGCGCGTAATATTTATTCCCAAGGGTACAGATCAGGCACATATGCTATCCAAGACATCAATGTGTGTTCACTGTAATGACACACTGTAGCGCAATTCTGACCTCGCAACACGAACAGATATCCTTTTGGATGATGTCATCGCCATTAGAGGAGACAACCAAGGATGAATGCAGGTGGCCGGCAATAATGTACCGGCAATAATGTACCAGATGTTTATTCATAGGTCACTAAATTCGCACAAATTACGGGACGGTAGTTTACGGGATCGCAGTTGGCGCCTAATATTTATTCCCAAGGGTACAGATCAGGCACATGTGCTATCCAAGACATCAATGTGTGTTCACTGTAATGAAACACAGTAGCGCAATTCTGACCTCGCAACACGGACAGATATCCTTTTGGAAGATGTGATCGCCATTAGAGGAGACTACCAAGAATGAATGCAGGTGGCCGGCAATAATGTACCGGCAATAATGTACCAGATGTTTATTCATAGGTCACTAAATTGCCACAAATTACGGGACGGTAGTTTACGGGAGCACAGGTGGCGCCTAATATTTATTCCCAAGGGTACAGATCAGGCACATGTGCTATCCAAGACATCAATGTGTGTTCACTGTGATGAAACACTGTAGCGCAATTCTGACCTCGCAACACGAACAGATATCCTTTTGGAAGATGTCATCGCCATTAGAGGAGACTACCAAGAATGAATGCAGGTGGCCGGCAATAATGTACCGGCAATAATGTACCGGCAATAATGTAGCAGATGTTTATTCATAGGTCACTAAATTCCCACAAATTACCCGACGGAAATTTACAGGAGCACAGTTGGCGCCTAATATATATTCCCAAGGGTACAGATCAGGCACATGTGCAATCCAAGACATCAATGTGTGTTCACTCTAATGAAACACTGTAGCGTGATTCTGACCCGCAACATGGACAAATATCCTTTTGGAAGATGTCATCGCCATTAGAGGAGACTACCAAGAATGAATGCAGGTGGCCGGCAATAATGTACCGGCAATAATGTACCAGAAATTTATTCATAGGTCACTAAATTCCCACAAATTAAGGGACGGTAGTATACGGGAGCGCAGTTGGCGCCTAATATTTATTCCCAAGGTTACAGATCAGGCACTTGTGCTATCCAAGACATCAATGTGTGTTCACTGTAATGAAACACTGTAGCGCAATTCTGACCTCGCAACACGGACAGATATCCTTTTGGAAGATGTCATCTCCATTAGAGGAGACTACCAAGAATGAATGCAGGTGGCCAGCAATAATGTACCGGCAATAATGTACCAGATGGTCATTCATAGGTCACTAAATTCCCACCAAATATGGGACGGTAGTTTATGGGAGCACAGTTGGCGCCTAATATTTATTCCCAAGGGTACAGATCAGGCACATGTGCTATCCAAGACATCAATGTGTGTTCACTGTAATGAAACACTGTAGCGCAATTCTGACCTCGCAACACGGACGAATATCCATTTGGAGGATGTCATCTCCATTAGAGGAGACTACCAAGAATGAATGCAGGTGGCCGGCAATCATGTACCAGCAATAATGTACCAGATGTTTATTCATAGGTCACTAAATTCCCACAAATTACGGGACAGTAATTTATGGGAGCACAGTTGGCGCCTAATATTTATTCCCAAGGGTACAGGTCAGGCACATGTGCTATCCAAGACATCAGTGTGTGTTCACTGTAATGAAACACTGTAGCGCAATTCTGACCTCGCAACACGGACAGATATCCTTTTGGAAGATGTCATCGCCATTAGAGGAGACTACCAAGAATGAATGCAGGTGGCCGGCAATAATGTACCGGCAATAATGTACCAGATGTTTATTCATAGGTCACTAAATTCCCACAAATTACAGGACGGTAGTTTACGGGAGCACAGTTGGCGCCTAATATTTATTCCCAAGGGTACAGATCAGGCACATGTTCAATCCAAGACATCAATGTGTGTTCACTGTAATGAAACACTGTAGCGCAATTCTGACCTCGCAACACGGACAGATATCCTTTTGGAAGATGTCATCACCATTAGAGGAGACTACCAAGAATGAATGCAGGTGGCCGACAATAATGTACCTGCGATAATGTACCAGATGTTTATTCATTGGTCACTAAATTCCCACAAATTACGGGACGGTAGTTTACGGGAGCACAGTTGGCGCCTAATATTTATTCCCAAGGGTACAGATCAGGCACATGTGCTATCCAAGACATCAATGTGTGTTCACTGTAATGAAACAATTTAGCGCGACTCTGACCCGCAACACGGACAGATATCCTTTTGGAAGATGTCATCGCCATTAGAGGAGACTACCATAAATGAATGCAGGTGGCCGGCAATAATGTACCGGCAATTATGTACCAGATATTTGTTCATAGGTCACTAAATTCCCACAAATTACGGGACGGTAGTTTACGGGAGCGCAGTTGGCGCCTAATATTTATTCCCAAGGGTACAGATCAGGCACATGTGCCATCCAAGACATATATGTGTGTTCACTGTAATGAAACACTGTAGCGCAATTCTGACCACGCAACACGGACAGATATCCTTTTGGAAGATGTCATTGCCATTAGAGGAGACTACCAAGAATGAATGCAGGTGGCCGGCAATAATGTACCGGCAATAATGTACCAGATGCTTAATCATAGGTCACTAAATTCCCACAAATTATGTCACGGTAGTTTATGGGAGCACAGTTGGCGCCTAATACTTATTCCCAAGGGTACAGATCAGGCACATGTGCTATCCAAGACATCAATGTGTTTTCACTGTAATGAAACACTGTAGCGCAATTCTGACCTCGCAACACGGACAGATATCCTTTTGGAAGATGTCATCTCCATTAGAGGAGACTACCAAGAATGAATGCAGGTGGGCGGCAATAATGCACCGGCAATAATGTACCAGATTTTTTATTCATAGGTCACTAAATTCCAACAAATTTCGGGACGGTACTTTACGGGAGCACAGTTGGCGCCTAATATTTATTCCCAAGGGTACAGATCAGGCACATGTGCTATCCAAGACATCAATGTGTGTTCACTGTAATGAAACACTGTAGCGCAATTCTGACCTCGCAACACGGACAGATAACCTTTTGGAAGATGTCATCGCCATTAGAGGAGACTACCAAGAATGAATGCAGGTGGCCGGCAATAATGTACCGGCAATAATGTACCAGATGTTTATTCATAGGTCACTAAATTCCCACAAATTACAGGACGGTAGTTTACGGGAGCACAGTTGGCGCCTAATATTTATTCCCAAGGGTACAGATGAGGCACATGTGCTATCCAAGACATCAATGTGTGTTCACTGTAATGAAACACTGTAGCGCAATTCTGACCTCGCAACATGGACAGATATCCTTTTGGAAGATGTCATCTCCATTAGAGGAGACTACCAAGAATGAATGCAGGTGGCCGGCAATAATGTACCGGCAATAATGTACCAGATGTTTATTCATAGGTCACTAAATTCCCACAAATTACGGGATGGTAGTTTATGGGAGCACAGTTGGCGCCTACTATTTATTCCTAAGGGTACAGATCAGGCACGTGTGCTATCCAAGACATCAATGTGTGTTCACACTAATGAAACACTGTAGCGCAATTCTGACCTCGCAACACGGACAGATATCCTTTTGGAAGATGTCATCGCCATTTGAGGAGACTACCAAGAATGAATGCAGGTGGCCGGCAATAATGTACCGGCAATAATGTACCAGATGTTTATTCATAGGTCACTAAATTCCCACAAATTACGGGACGGTAGTTTACGGGAGCACAGTTGGAGCCTAATATTTATTCCCAAGGGTACAGATCAGGCACATGAGCTATCCAAGACATCAATGTGTGTTCACTGTAATGAAACACTGTATTGCAATTCTGACCTCACAACACGGACAGATATCCTTTTGGAAGATGTCATCGCCATTAGAGGAGACTACCAAGAATGAATGCAGGTGGCCGGCAATAATGTACCGGCAATAATGTACCAGATGTTTATTCATAGGTCTTTAAATTCGCACAAATTATGGGACGGTAGCATACGGGAGCGCAGTTGGCGCGTAATATTTATTCCCAAGGGTACAGATCAGGCACATGTGCTATCCAAGACATCAATGCGTGTTCACTGTAATGAAACACTGTAGCGCAATTCTGACCTCGCAACACGGACAGATATCCTTTTGGAAGATGTCATCGCCATTAGAGGAGACTACCAAGAATGAATGCAGGTGGCCGGCAATAATGTACCAGCAATAATGTACCAGATGTTTATTCATAGGTCACTAAATTCCCACAAATTACGGGACGGTAGTTTACGGGAGCACAGTTGGAGCCTAATATTTATTCCCAAGGGTACAGATCAGGCACATGAGGTATCCAAGACATCAATGTGTGTTCACTGTAATGAAACACTGTATTGCAATTCTGACCTCACAACACGGACAGATATCCTTTTGGAAGATGTCATCACCATTAGAGGAGACTACCAAGAATGAATGCAGGTGGCCGGCAATAATGTACCAGGAATAATGTACCAGATGTTTATTCATAGGTCACTAAATTCGCACAAATTATGGGACGGTAGCATACGGGAGCGCAGTTGGCGCGTAATATTTATTCCCAAGGGTACAGATCATGCACATGTGCTATCCAAGACATCAATGTGTGTTCACTGTAATGAAACACTGTAGCGCAATTCTGACCTCGCAACACGGACAGATATCCTTTTGGAAGATGTCATCGCCATTAGAGGAGACTACCAAGAATGAATGCAGGTGGCCGGCAATAATGTACCAGCAATAATGTACCAGATGTTTATTCATAGGTCACTAAATTCGCACAAATTACGGGACGGTAGTTTACGGGTGCACAGTTGGCGCCTAATATTTATTCCCAAGGGTACAGATCAGGCACATGTGCTATCCAAGACATCAATGTGTGTTCACTGTAATGAAACACTGTAGTGCAATTCTGACCTCGCAACACGGACAGATATCCTTTTGGAAGATGTCATCGCCATTAGAGGAGACTACCAAGAATGAATGCAGATGGCCGGCAGTAAATGTACCAGCAATAATGTACCAGATGTTTATTCATAGGTCACTAAATTCCCACAAATTATGGGACGGTAGTTTACGGGAGCACAGTTGGCGCCTAATAGTTATTCCCAAGGCACATGTGCTATCCAAGACATCAATGTGTGTTCACTGTAATGAAACACTGTAGCGCAATTCTGACCTCGCAACACGGACAGATATCCTTTTGGAAGATGTCATCTCCATTAGAGGAGACTACCAAGAATGAATGCAGGTGGCCAGCAATAATGTACCGGCAATAATGTACCAGATGGTCATTCATAGGTCACTAAATTCCCACCAAATATGGGACGGTAGTTTATGGGAGCACAGTTGGCGCCTAATATTTATTCCCAAGGGTACAGATCAGGCACATGTGCTATCCAAGACATCAATGTGTGTTCACTGTAATGAAACACTGTAGCGCAATTCTGACCTCGCAACACGGACGAATATCCATTTGGAAGATGTCATCTCCATTAGAGGAGACTACCAAGAATGAATGCAGGTGGCCGGCAATAATGTACCGGCAATAATGTACCAGATGTTTATTCATAGGTCACTAAATTCGCACAAATTACGGGACGGTAGCATACGGGAGCGCAGTTGGCGCGTAATATTTATTCCCAAGGGTACAGATCAGGCATATGTGCTATCCAAGACATCAATGTGTGTTCACTGTAATGAAACACTATAATGCAATTCTGACCTCGCAACACGGACATATATCCTTTTGGAAGATGTCATCTCCATTAGAGGAGACTACCAAGAATGAATGCAGGTGGCCGACAATAATGTACCGGCAATAATGTACCAGATGTTTATTCATAGGTCACTAAATTCCCACAAATTACGGGACGGTATTTTATGGGAGCACAGTTGGCGCCTAATATTTATTCCCAAGGGTACAGGTCAGGCACATGTGCTATCCAAGACATCAATGTGTGTTCACTGTAATGAAACACTGTAGCGCAATTCTGACCTCGCAACACGCACAGATATCCTTTTGGAAGATGTCATCGCCATTACAGGAGACTACCAAGAATGAATGCAGGTGGTCGGCAATAATGTACCAGCAATAATGTACCATATGTTTATTCATAGGTCACTAAATTCGCACAAATTACGGGACGGTAGTTTACGGGAGCAGAGTTGGAGCCTAATATTTATTCCCAAGGGTACAGATCAGGCACATGTGCTATCCAAGACATCAATGTGTGTTCACTGTAATGAAACATTATAGCGCAATTCTGACCTCGCAACACGGACAGATATCCTTTTGGAAGATGTCATCGCCATTAGAGGAGACTACCAAGAATGAATGCGGGTGGCCGGCAATAATGTACCGGCAATAATGTACCAGATGTTTATTCATAGGTCACTAAATTGACACAAATTACGGGACGGTAGTTTACGGGAGCACAGTTGGCGCCTAATATTTATTCCCAAGGGTACAGATCAGGAACATGTGGTATCCAAGACATCAATGTGTGTTCACTGTAATGAAACACTGGAGCGCGATTCTGACCTCGCAATACGGACAGATATCCTTTTGGAAGATGTCATCGCCATTTGAGGAGACTACCAAGAATGAATGCAGGTGGCCGGCAATAATGTACCGGCAATAATGTACCAGATGTTTATTCATAGGTCACTAAATTCGCACAAATTACGGGACGGTAGTTTACGGGAGCACAGTTGGCGCCTAATATTTATTCCCAAGGGTACAGATCAGGCACATGTGCTATACAAGACATCAATGTGTGTTCACTGTAATGACACACTATAGCGCAATTCTGACATCGCAATACGGACAGATATCCTTTTTTAAGATGTCATCTCCATTAGAGGAGACTACCAAGAATGAATGCAGGTGGCCGGCAATAATGTACCGGCAATAATGTACCAGATGTTTATTCATAGGTCACTAAATTCGCACAAGTTACGGGACGGTAGTTTACGGGAGCACAGTTGGCGCCTAATATTTATTCCCAAGGGTACAGGTCAGGCACATGTGCTATCCAAGACATCAATGTGTGTTCACTGTAATGAATCACTGTAGCGCAATTCTGACCTCGCAACACGGACAGATATCCTTTTGGAAGATGTCATAGCCATTAGAGGAGACTACCAAGAATGAATGCAGGTGGCCGGCAATAATGTACCGGCAATAATGTACCAGTTGTTTATTCATAGGTCACTAAATTCCCACAAATTACGGGTCGGTAGTTTACGGGAGCACAGTTGGCGCCTAATATATACTCCCAAGGGTACAAATCAGGCACATGTGCTATCCAAGACATCAATGTGTGTTCACTGTAATGAAACACTGTAGGGTAATTCTGACCTCGCAACACGGACAAATATCCTTTTGGAAGATGTCATCTCCATTAGAGGAGACTACCAAGAATGAATGCAGGTGGCCGGCAATAATGTACCGGCAATAATGTACAGATGTTTATTCATAGGTCACTAAATTGCCACAAATTACGGGACGGTAGTTTACGGGAGCACAGTTGGAGCCTAATATTTATTCCCAAGAGTACAGATCAGGCACATGTGCTATCCAAGACATCAATGTGTGTTCACTGTAATGAAACACTGTAGCGCAATTCTGACCTCGCAACACGGACTGATATCATTTTGGAAGATGTCATCGCCATTAGAAGAGACTACCAAGAATGAATGCAGGTGGCCGGCAATAATGTACCGGCAATAATGTACCAGATGTTTATTCATAGGACACTAAATTCGCACAAATTACAGGATGGTAGTTTACGGGAGCGCAGTTGGCGCGTAATATTTATTCCCAAGGGTACAGATCAGGCACATGTGCTATCCAAGACATCAATGTGTGTTCACTGTAATGAATCACTGTAGCGCAATTCTTACCTCGCAACACGGACAGATATCCTTTTGGAAGATGTCATCGCCATTAGAGGAGACTACCAAGAATGAATGCAGGTGGCCGGCAATAATGTACTGGCAATAATGTACCAGATGTTTATTCATAGGTCACTAAATTCCCACAATTACGGGGCGATAGTTTACGGGAGCACAGTTGGCGCGTAATATTTATTCCCAAGGGTACAGATCAGGCACATATGCTATCCAAGACATCATTGTGTGTTCACTGTAATGAAACACTGTAGCGCAATTCTGACCTCGCAACACGAACAGATATCCTTTTGGATGATGTCAGCGCCATTAGAGGAGACTACCAAGGATGAATGCAGGTGGCCGGCAATAATGTACCGGCAATAATGTACCAGATGTTTATTCATAGGTCACTAAATTCGCACAAATTACGGGACGGTAGTTTACGGGAGCGCAGTTGGCGCCTAATATTTATTCCCAAGGGTACAGATCAGGCACATGTGCTATCCAAGACATCAATGTGTGTTCACTGTAATGAAACACTGTAGCGCAATTCTGACCTCGCAACACGGACAGATATCCTTTTGGAAGATGTCATCGCCATTAGAGGAGACTACCAAGAATGAATGCAGGTGGCCTGCAATAATGTACTTGCAATAATGCACCAGATGTTTATTCATAGGTCACTAAATACCCACAAATTTCAGGGCGATAGTTTACGGGAGTACAGTTGGTGCGTAATATTTATTCCCAAGGGTACAGATCAGGCACATATGCTATCCAAGACATCAATGTGTGTTCACTGTAATGACACACTGTAGCGCAATTCTGACCTCGCAACACGAACAGATATCCTTTTGGATGATGTCATCGCCATTAGAGGAGACAACCAAGGATGAATGCAGGTGGCCGGCAATAATGTACCGGCAATAATGTACCAGATGTTTATTCATAAGTCACTAAATTCGCACAAATTACGGGACGGTAGTTTACGGGAGCGCAGTTGGCGCCTAATATTTATTCCCAAGGGTACAGATCAGGCACATGTGCTATCCAAGACATCAATGTGTGTTCACTGTAATGAAACACTGTAGCGCAATTCTGACCTCGCAACACGGACAGATATCCTTTTGGAAGATGTCATCTCCATTAGAGGAGACGACCAAGAATGAATGCAGGTGGCCGACAATAATGTACCGGCAATAATGTACCAGATGTTTTTTCATATGTCACTAAATTCCCACAAATTACGGGACGGTAGTTTATGGGAGCACAGTTGGCGCCTAATATTTATTCCCAAGACTACAGGTCAGGCACATGTGCTATCCAAGACATCAATGTGTGTTCACTGTAATGAAACACAGTAGCGCAATTCTGACCTCGCAACACGGACAGATATCCTTTTGGAAGATGTGATCGCCATTAGAGGAGACTACCAAGAATGAATGCAGGTGGCCGGCAATAATGTACCGGCAATAATGTACCAGATGTTTATTCATAGGTCACTAAATTGCCACAAATTACGGGACGGTAGTTTACGGGAGCACAGGTGGCGCCTAATATTTATTCCCAAGGGTACAGATCAGGCACATGTGCTATCCAAGACATCAATGTGTGTTCACTGTGATGAAACACTGTAGCGCAATTCTGACCTCGCAACACGAACAGATATCCTTTTGGAAGATGTCATCGCCATTAGAGGAGACTACCAAGAATGAATGCAGGTGGCCGGCAATAATGTACCGGCAATAATGTACCGGCAATAATGTAGCAGATGTTTATTCATAGGTCACTAAATTCCCACAAATTACCCGACGGAAGTTTACAGGAGCACAGTTGGCGCCTAATATATATTCCCAAGGGTACAGATCAGGCACATGTGCAATCCAAGACATCAATGTGTGTTCACTCTAATGAAACACTGTAGCGTGATTCTGACCCGCAACATGGACAAATATCCTTTTGGAAGATGTCATCGCCATTAGAGGAGACTACCAAGAATGAATGCAGGTGGCCGGCAATAATGTACCGGCAATAATGTACCAGAAATTTATTCATAGGTCACTAAATTCCCACAAATTAAGGGACGGTAGTATAAGGGAGCGCAGTTGGCGCCTAATATTTATTCCCAAGGTTACAGATCAGGCACTTGTGCTATCCAAGACATCAATGTGTGTTCACTGTAATGAAACACTGTAGCGCAATTCTGACCTCGCAACACGGACAGATATCCTTTTGGAAGATGTCATCGCCATTAGAGGAGACTACCAAGAATGAATGCAGGTGGCCGGCAATAATGTACCGGCAATAATGTACCAGATGTTTATTCATAGGTCACTAAATTCCCACAAATTACAGGACGGTAGTTTACGGGAGCACAGTTGGCGCTTAATATTTATTCCCAAGGGTACAGATCAGGCACATGTTCAATCCAAGACATCAATGTGTGTTCACTGTAATGAAACACTGTAGCGCAATTCTGACCTCGCAACACGGACGAATATCCATTTGGAAGATGTCATCTCCATTAGAGGAGACTACCAAGAATGAATGCAGGTGGCCGGCAATAATGTACCGGCAATAATGTACCAGATGTTTATTCATAGGTCACTAAATTCCCACAAATTACGGGACAGTAATTTATGGGAGCACAGTTGGCGCCTAATATTTATTCCCAAGGGTACAGGTCAGGCACATGTGCTATCCAAGACATCAATGTGTGTTCACTGTAATGAAACACTGTAGCGCAATTCTGACCTCGCAACACAGACAGATATCCTTTTGGAAGATGCCATCGCCATTAGAGGAGACTACCAAGAATGAATGCAGGTGGCCGGCAATAATGTACCGGCAATAATGTACCAGATGTTTATTCATAGGTCACTAAATTCCCACAAATTACAGGACGGTAGTTTACGGGAGCACAGTTGGCGCCTAATATTTATTCCCAAGGGTACAGATCAGGCACATGTTCAATCCAAGACATCAATGTGTGTTCACTGTAATGAAACACTGTAGCGCAATTCTGACCTCGCAACACGGACAGATATCCTTTTGGAAGATGTCATCACCATTAGAGGAGACTACCAAGAATGAATGCAGGTGGCCGACAATAATGTACCTGCGATAATGTACCAGATGTTTATTCATTGGTCACTAAATTCCCACAAATTACGGGACGGTAGTTTACGGGAGCACAGTTGGCGCCTAATATTTATTCCCAAGGGTACAGATCAGGCACATGTGCTATCCAAGACATCAATGTGTGTTCACTGTAATGAAACAATTTAGCGCGACTCTGACCCGCAACACGGACAGATATCCTTTTGGAAGATGTCATCGCCATTAGAGGAGACTACCATAAATGAATGCAGGTGGCCGGCAATAATGTACCGGCAATTATGTACCAGATATTTGTTCATAGGTCACTAAATTCCCACAAATTACGGGACGGTAGTTTACGGGAGCGCAGTTGGCGCCTAATATTTATTCCCAAGGGTACAGATCAGGCACATGTGCCATCCAAGACATATATGTGTGTTCACTGTAATGAAACACTGTAGCGCAATTCTGACCACGCAACACGGACAGATATCCTTTTGGAAGATGTCATCGCCATTAGAGGAGACTACCAAGAATGAATGCAGGTGGCCGGCAATAATGTACCGGCAATAATGTACCAGATGTTTAATCATAGGTCACTAAATTCCCACAAATTATGTGACGGTATTTTATGGGAGCACAGTTGGCGCCTAATACTTATTCCCAAGGGTACAGATCAGGCACATGTGCTATCCAAGACATCAATGTGTTTTCACTGTAATGAAACACTGTAGCGCAATTCTGACCTCGCAACACGGACAGATATCCTTTTGGAAGATGTCATCTCCATTAGAGGAGACTACCAAGAATGAATGCAGGTGGGCGGCAATAATGCACCGGCAATAATGTACCAGATTTTTATTCATAGGTCACTAAATTCCAACAAATTACGGGACGGTACTTTACGGGAGCACAGTTGGCGCCTAATATTTATTCCCAAGGGTACAGATCAGGCTCATGTGCTATCCAAGACATCAATGTGTGTTCACTGTAATGAAACACTGTAGCGCAATTCTGACCTCGCAACACGGACAGATAACCTTTTGGAAGATGTCATCGCCATTAGAGGAGACTACCAAGAATGAATGCAGGTGGCCGGCAATAATGTACCGGCAATAATGTACCAGATGTTTATTCATAGGTCACTAAATTCCCACAAATTACAGGACGGTAGTTTACGGGAGCACAGTTGGCGCCTAATATTTATTCCCAAGGGTACAGATGAGGCACATGTGCTATCCAAGACATCAATGTGTGTTCACTGTAATGAAACACTGTAGCGCAATTCTGACCTCGCAACATGGACAGATATCCTTTTGGAAGATGTCATCTCCATTAGAGGAGACTACCAAGAATGAATGCAGGTGGCCGGCAATAATGTACCGGCAATAATGTACCAGATGTTTATTCATAGGTCACTAAATTCCCACAAATTACGGGATGGTAGTTTATGGGAGCACAGTTGGCGCCTAATATTTATTCCTAAGGGTACAGATCAGGCACGTGTGCTATCCAAGACATCAATGTGTGTTCACACTAATGAAACACTGTAGCGCAATTCTGACCTCGCAACACGGACAGATATCCTTTTGGAAGATGTCATCGCCATTTGAGGAGACTACCAAGAATGAATGCAGGTGGCCGGCAATAATGTACCGGCAATAATGTACCAGATGTTTATTCATAGGTCACTAAATTCCCACAAATTACGGGACGGTAGTTTACGGGAGCACAGTTGGAGCCTAATATTTATTCCCAAGGGTATAGATCAGGCACATGAGCTATCCAAGACATCAATGTGTGTTCACTGTAATGAAACACTGTATTGCAATTCTGACCTCACAACACGGACAGATATCCTTTTGGAAGATGTCATCGCCATTAGAGGAGACTACCAAGAATGAATGCAGGTGGCCGGCAATAATGTACCGGCAATAATGTACCAGATGTTTATTCATAGGTCTTTAAATTCGCACAAATTATGGGACGGTAGCATACGGGAGCGCAGTTGGCGCGTAATATTTATTCCCAAGGGTACAGATCAGGCACATGTGCTATCCAAGACATCAATGTGTGTTCACTGTAATGAAACACTGTAGCGCAATTCTGACCTCGCAACACGGACAGATATCCTTTTGGAAGATGTCATCGCCATTAGAGGAGACTACCAAGAATGAATGCAGGTGGCTGGCAATAATGTACCAGCAATAATGTACCAGATGTTTATTCATAGGTCACTAAATTCCCACAAATTACGGGACGGTAGTTTACGGGAGCACAGTTGGAGCCTAATATTTATTCCCAAGGGTACAGATCAGGCACATGAGGTATCCAAGACATCAATGTGTGTTCACTGTAATGAAACACTGTATTGCAATTCTGACCTCACAACACGGACAGATATCCTTTTGGAAGATGTCATCGCCATTAGAGGAGACTACCAAGAATGAATGCAGGTGGCCGGCAATAGTGTACCAGGAATAATGTACCAGATGTTTATTCATAGGTCACTAAATTCGCACAAATTATGGGACGGTAGCATGCGGGAGCGCAGTTGGCGCGTAATATTTATTCCCAAGGGTACAGATCATGCACATGTGCTATCCAAGACATCAATGTGTGTTCACTGTAATGAAACACTGTAGCGCAATTCTGACCTCGCAACACGGACAGATATCCTTTTGGAAGATGTCATCGCCATTAGAGGATACTACCAAGAATGAATGCAGGTGGCCGGCAATAATGTACCAGCAATAATGTACCAGATGTTTATTCATAGGTCACTAAATTCGCACAAGTTACGGGACGGTAGTTTACGGGTGCACAGTTGGCGCCTAATATTTATTCCCAAGGGTACAGATCAGGCACATGTGCTATCCAAGACATCAATGTGTGTTCACTGTAATGAAACACTGTAGTGCAATTCTGACCTCGCAACACGGACAGATATCCTTTTGGAAGATGTCATCGCCATTAGAGGAGACTACCAAGAATGAATGCAGATGGCCGGCAGTAAATGTACCAGCAATAATGTACCAGATGTTTATTCATAGGTCACTAAATTCCCACAAATTATGGGACGGTAGTTTACGGGAGCACAGTTGGCGCCTAATAGTTATTCCCAAGGCACATGTGCTATCCAAGACATCAATGTGTGTTCACTGTAATGAAACACTGTAGCGCAATTCTGACCTCGCAACACGGACAGATATCCTTTTGGAAGATGTCATCTCCATTAGAGGAGACTACCAAGAATGAATGCAGGTGGGCGGCAATAATGTACCGGCAATAATGTACCAGATGTTTATTCATAGGTCACTAAATTCCCACAAATTACGGGACGGTAGTTTACGGGAGCACAGTTGGCGCCTAATATTTATTCCCAAGGGTACAGATCAGGCACATGTGCTATCCAAGACATCAATGTGTGTTCACTGTAATGAAACACTGTAGCGCAATTCTGACCTCGCAACACGGACAGATAACCTTTTGGAAGATGTCATCGCCATTAGAGGAGACTACCAAGAATGAATGCAGGTGGCCGGCTAATAATGTACCGGCAATAATGTACCAGATGTTTATTCATAGGTCACTAAATTGCCACAAATTACGGGACGGTAGTTACGGGAGCACAGTTGGCGCCTAATATTTATTCCCAAGGGTACAGATCAGGCACATGTTCTATCCAAGACATCAATGTGTGTTCACTGTAATGAAACACTGTAGCGCAATTCTGACCTCGCAACACGGACAGATATCCTTTTGGAAGATGTCATCGCCATTAGAGGAGACTACCAAGAATGAATGCAGGTGGCCTGCAATAATGTACTTGCAATAATGTACCAGATGGTTATTCATAGGTCACTAAATTCCCACAAATTTCAGGGCGATAGTTTACGGGAGTACAGTTGGCGCGTAATATTTATTCCCAAGGGTACAGATCAGGCACATATGCTATCCAAGACATCAATGTGTGTTCACTGTAATGACACACTGTAGCGCAATTCTGACCTCGCAACACGAACAGATATCCTTTTGGATGATGTCATCGCCATTAGAGGAGACAACCAAGGATGAATGCAGGTGGCCGGCAATAATGTACCGGCAATAATGTACCAGATGTTTATTCATAGGTCACTAAATTCGCACAAATTACGGGACGGTAGTTTACGGGAGCGCAGTTGGCGCCTAATATTTATTCCCAAGGGTACAGATCAGGCACATGTGCTATCCAAGACATCAATGTGTGTTCACTGTAATGAAACACTGTAGCGCAATTCTGACCTCGCAACACGGACAGATATCCTTTTGGAAGATGTCATCTCCATTAGAGGAGACGACCAAGAATGAATGCAGGTGGCCGACAATAATGTACCGGCAATAATGTACCAGATGTTTTTTCATATGTCACTAAATTCCCACAAATTACGGGACGGTAGTTTATGGGAGCACAGTTGGTGCCTAATATTTATTCCCAAGACTACAGGTCAGGCACATGTGCTATCCAAGACATCAATGTGTGTTCACTGTAATGAAACACAGTAGCGCAATTCTGACCTCGCAACACGGACTGATATCCTTTTGGAAGATGTGATCGCCATTAGAGGAGACAACCAAGAATGAATGCAGTTGGCCGGCAATAATGTACCGGCAATAATGTACCAGATGTTTATTCATAGGTCACTAAATTGCCACAAATTACGGGACGGTAGTTTACGGGAGCACAGGTGGCGCCTAATATTTATTCCCAAGGGTACAGATCAGGCACATGTGCTATCCAAGACATCAATGTGTGTTCACTGTAATGAAACACTGTAGCGCAATTCTGACCTCGCAACACGAACAGATATCCTTTTGGAAGATGTCATCGCCATTAGAGGAGACTACCAAGAATGAATGCAGGTGGCCGGCAATAATGTACCGGCAATAATGTACCGGCAATAATGTAGCAGATGTTTATTCATAGGTCACTAAATTCCCACAAATTACCCGACGGAAGTTTACAGGAGCACAGTTGGCGCCTAATATATATTCCCAAGGGTACAGATCAGGCACATGTGCAATCCAAGACATCAATGTGTGTTCACTCTAATGAAACACTGTAGCGTGATTCTGACCCGCAACATGGACAAATATCCTTTTGGAAGATGTCATCGCCATTAGAGGAGACTACCAAGAATGAATGCAGGTGGCCGGCAATAATGTACCGGCAATAATGTACCAGAAATTTATTCATAGGTCACTAAATTCCCACAAATTAAGGGACGGTAGTATACGGGAGCGCAGTTGGCGCCTAATATTTATTCCCAAGGTTACAGATCAGGCACTTGTGCTATCCAAGACATCAATGTGTGTTCACTGTAATGAAACACTGTAGCGCAATTCTGCCTCGCAACACGGACAGATATCCTTTTGGAAGATGTCATCTCCATTAGAGGAGACTACCAAGAATGAATGCAGGTGGCCAGCAATAATGTACCGGCAATAATGTACCAGATGGTCATTCATAGGTCACTAAATTCCCACCAAATATGGGACGGTAGTTTATGGGAGCACAGTTGGCGCCTAATATTTATTCCCAAGGGTACAGATCAGGCACATGTGCTATCCAAGACATCAATGTGTGTTCACTGTAATGAAACACTGTAGCGCAATTCTGACCTCGCAACACGGACAGATATCCTTTTGGAAGATGTCATCACCATTAGAGGAGACTACCAAGAATGAATGCAGGTGGCCGACAATAATGTACCTGCGATAATGTACCAGATGTTTATTCATAGGTCACTAAATTCCCACAAATTACGGGACGGTAGTTTACGGGAGCACAGTTGGCGCCTAATATTTATTCCCAAGGGTACAGATCAGGCACATGTGCTATCCAAGACATCAATGTGTGTTCACTGTAATGAAACAATTTAGCGCGACTCTGACCCGCAACACGGACAGATATCCTTTTGGAAGATGTCATCGCCATTAGAGGAGACTACCAAGAATGAATGCAGGTGGCCGGCAATAATGTACCGGCAATTATGTACCAGATATTTGTTCATAGGTCACTAAATTCCCACAAATTACGGGACGGTAGTTTACGGGAGCGCAGTTGGCGGCTAATATTTATTCCCAAGGGTACAGATCACGCACATGTGCCATCCAAGACATATATGTGTGTTCACTGTAATGAAACACTGTAGCGCAATTCTGACCACGCAACACGGACAGATATCCTTTTGGAAGATGTCATCGCCATTAGAGGAGACTACCAAGAATGAATGCAGGTGGCCGGCAATAATGTACCGGCAATAATGTACCAGATGTTTAATCATAGGTCACTAAATTCCCACAAATTATGTGACGGTAGTTTATGGGAGCACAGTTGGCGCCTAATACTTATTCCCAAGGGTACAGATCAGGCACATGTGCTATCCAAGACATCAATGTGTTTTCACTGTAATGAAACACTGTAGCGCAATTCTGACCTCGCACCACGGACAGATATCCTTTTGGAAGATGTCATCTCCATTAGAGGAGACTACCAAGAATGAATGCAGGTGGGCGGCAATAATGCACCGGCAATAATGTACCAGATTTTTATTCATAGGTCACTAAATTCCAACAAATTACGGGACGGTACTTTACGGGAGCACAGTTGGCGCCTAATATTTATTCCCAAGGGTACAGATCAGGCACATGTGCTATCCAAGACATCAATGTGTGTTCACTGTAATGAAACACTGTAGCGCAATTCTGACCTCGCAACACGGACAGATAACCTTTTGGAAGATGTCATCGCCATTAGAGGAGACTACCAAGAATGAATGCAGGTGGCCGGCAATAATGTACCGGCAATAATGTACCAGATGTTTATTCATAGGTCACTAAATTCCCACAAATTACAGGACGGTAGTTTACGGGTGCACAGTTGGCGCCTAATATTTATTCCCAAGGGTACAGATGAGGCACATGTGCTATCCAAGACATCAATGTGTGTTCACTGTAATGAAACACTGTAGCGCAATTCTGACCTCGCAACACGGACAGATATCCTTTTGGAAGATGTCATCGCCATTTGAGGAGACTACCAAGAATGAATGCAGGTGGCCGGCAATAATGTACCGGCAATAATGTACCAGATGTTTATTCATAGGTCACTAAATTCCCACAAATTACGGGACGGTAGTTTACGGGAGCACAGTTGGAGCCTAATATTTATTCCCAAGGGTACAGATCAGGCACATGAGCTATCCAAGACATCAATGTGTGTTCATTGTAATGAAACACTGTATTGCAATTCTGACCTCACAACACGGACAGATATCCTTTTGGAAGATGTCATCGCCATTAGAGGAGACTACCAAGAATGAATGCAGGTGGCCGGCAATAATGTACCGGCAATAATGTACCAGATGTTTATTCATAGGTCTTTAAATTCGCACAAATTATGGGACGGTAGCATACGGGAGCGCAGTTGGCGCGTAATAATTATTTCCAAGGGTACAGATCAGGCACATGTGCTATCCAAGACATCAATGTGTGTTCACTGTAATGAAACACTGTAGCGCAATTCTGACCTCGCAACACGGACAGATATCCTTTTGGAAGATGTCATCGCCATTAGAGGAGACTACCAAGAATGAATGCAGGAGGCCGGCAATAATGTACCAGCAATAATGTACCAGATGTTTATTCATAGGTCACTAAATTCCCACAAATTACGGGACGGTAGTTTACGGGAGCACAGTTGGAGCCTAATATTTATTCCCAAGGGTACTGATCAGGCACATGAGGTATCCAAGACATCAATGTGTGTTCACTGTAATGAAACACTGTATTGCAATTCTGACCTCACAACACGGACAGATATCCTTTTGGAAGATGTCATCGCCATTAGAGGAGACTACCAAGAATGAATGCAGGTGGCCGGCAATAATGTACCGGGAATAATGTACCAGATGTTTATTCGTAGGTCACTAAATTCGCACAAATTATGGGACGGTAGCATACGGGAGCGCAGTTGGCGCGTAATATTTATTCCCAAGGGTACAGATCATGCACATGTGCTATCCAAGACATCAATGTGTGTTCACTGTAATGAAACACTGTAGCGCAATTCTGACCTCGCAACACGGACAGATATCCTTTTGGAAGATGTCATCGCCATTAGAGGAGACTACCAAGAATGAATGCAGGTGGCCGGCAATAATGTACCAGCAATAATGTACCAGATGTTTATTCATAGGTCACTAAATTCGCACAAATTACGGGACGGTAGTTTACGGGTGCACAGTTGGCGCCTAATATTTATTCCCAAGGGTACAGATCAGGCACATGTGCTATCCAAGACATCAATGTGTGTTCACTGTAATGAAACACTGTAGCGCAATTCTGACCTCGCAACACGGACAGATATCCTTTTGGAAGATGTCATCGCCATTAGAGGAGACTACCAAGAATGAATGCAGATGGCCGGCAGTAAATGTACCAGCAATAATGTACCAGATGTTTATTCATAGGTCACTAAATTCCCACAAATTATGGGACGGTAGTTTACGGGAGCACAGTTGGCGCCTAATAGTTATTCCCAAGGGTACAGATCAGGCACATGTGCTATCCAAGACATCAATGTGTGTTCACTGTAATGAAACACTGTAGCGCAATTCTGACCTCGCAACACGGACAGATAACCTTTTGGAAGATGTCATCGCCATTAGAGGAGACTACCAAGAATGAATGCAGGTGGCCGGCTAAAAATGTACCGGCAATAATGTACCAGATGTTTATTCATAGGTCACTAAATTGCCACAAATTACGGGACGGTAGTTACGGGAGCACAGTTGGCGCCTAATATTTATTCCCAAGGGTACAGATCAGGCACATGTTCTATCCAAGACATCAATGTGTGTTCACTGTAATGAAACACTGTAGCGCAATTCTGACCTCGCAACACGGACAGATATCCTTTTGGAAGATGTCATCGCCATTAGAGGAGACCACCAAGAATGAATGCAAGTGGCCGGCAATAATGTACCGGCAATAATGTACCAGATGTTTATTCATAGGTCACTAAATTCCCACAAATTACGGGACGGTAGTTTACGGGAGCACAGTTGGCGCCTAATATTTATTCCCAAGGGTACAGATCAGGCAAATGTGCTATCCAAGACATCAATGTGTGTTCACTGTAATGAAACACTATAGCCCAATTCTGACCTCGCAACACGGACAGATATCCTTTTGGAAGATGTCATCGCCATTAGAGGAGACTACCAAGAATGAATGCAGGTGGCCGGCAATAATGTACCAGCAAAAATGTACCAGATGTTTATTCATAGGTCACTAAATTCCCACAAATTACGGGACAGTAGTTTACGGGAGCGCAGTTGGCGCCTAATATTTATTCCCAAGGGTACAGATCAGGCACATGTGCTATCCAAGACATCAATGTGTGTTCACTGTAATGAAACACTTTAGCGCAATTCTGACCTCGCAACACGGACAGATATCATTTTGGAAGATGTCATCGCCATTAGAGGAGACTACCAAGAATGAATGCAGGTGGCCGGCAATAATGTACCAGATGTTTATTCATAGGTCACTAAATTCCCACAAATTACGGGACGGTAGTTTACGGGAGCACAGTTGCCGCCTAATATTTGTTCCCAAGGCTACAGATCAGGCAGATATGCTATCCAAGACATCAATGTGTGTTCACTGTAATGAAACATTGTAGCGCAATTCTGACCTCGCAACACGGACAGATATCCTTTTGGAAGATGTCATCGCCATTAGAGGAGACTACCAAGAATGAATGCAGGTGGCTGGCAATAATGTACCGGCAATAATGTACCAGATGTTTATTCATAGGTCACTAAATTCCCACAAATTACGGGACGGTAGTTTACGGGAGCACAGTTGGAGCCTAATATTTATTCCCAAGGGTACAGATCAGGCACATGTGCTATCCAAGACATCAATGTGTGTTCACTGTAATGAAACACTGTAGCGCAATTCTGACCTTGCAACACGGACAGATATCCTTTTGGAAGATGTCATCGCCATTAGAGGAGACTACCAAGAATGAATGCAGGTGGCCGGCAATAATGTACCAGCAATAATGTACCAGATGTTTATTCGTAGGTCACTAGATTCGGACAAATTACGGGACGGTAGTTTACGGGAGCACAGTTGGCGCCTAATATTTATTCCCAAGGGTACAGATCAGGCACATGTGCTATCCAAGACATCAATGTGTGTTCACTGTAATGAAACACTGTAGCAAAATTCTGACCTCGCAACACGGCCAGATATCCTTTTGGTAGATGTCATCGCCATTAGAGGAGACTACCAAGAATGAATGCAGGTGGCCGGCAATAATGTACCAGCAAAAATGTACCAAATGTTTATTCATAGGTCACTAAATTCCCACAAATTACGGGACGGTAGTTTACGGGAGCACAGTTGGCGCCTAATATTTATTCCCAAGGGTACACATGAGGCACATGTGCTATCCAAGACATCAATGTGTGTTCACTGTAATGAAACACTGTAGCGCAATTCTGACCTCGCAACACGGACAGATATCCTTTTGGAAGATGTCATCACCATTAGAGGAGACTACCAAGAATGAATGCAGGTGGCCGACAATAATGTACCGGCAATAATGTACCAGATATTTATTCATAGGTCACTAAATTGCCACAAATTACGGGACGGTAGTTTACGGGGGCGCAGTTGGCGCCTAATATTTATTCCCAAGGGTACAGATCAGGCACATGTGCTATCCAAGACATCAATGTGTGTTCACTGTAATGCAACACTGTAGCGCAACTCTGACCTCGCAACACGGACAGATATCCATTTGGAAGATATCATCTCCATTAGAGGAGACTACCAAGAATGAATGCAGGTGGCCGGCAATAATGTACCAGCAATAATGTACCAGATGTTTATTCATAGGTAACTAAATTCCCACAAATTATGGGACGGTAGTTAATGGGAGCACAGTTGGCGCCTAATATTTATTCCCAAGGCTACAGATCAGGCACATGTGCTATCCAAGACATCCATGTGTGTTCACTGTAATGAAACACTGTAGCGCAATTCTGACCTCGCAACACGGACAGATAACCTTTTGGAAGAAGTCATCTCCATTAGAGGAGACTGCCAAGAATGAATGCAGGTGGCCGGCAATAATGTACCGGCAATAATGTACCAGATGTTTATTCATAGGTCACTAAATTTCCACAAATTACGGGACGGTAGTTTACGGGAGCACAGTTGGAGCCTAATATTTATTGCCAAGGGTACAGATCAGGCACATGTGCTATCCAAGACATCAATGTGTGTTCACTGTAATGAAACACTGTAGCGCAATTCTGACCTCGCAACACGGACAGATATCCTTTTGGATGATGTCATCGCCATTAGAGGAGAGTACCAAGAATGAATGCAGGTGGCCGGCAATAATGTACCGGCAATAATGTACCAGATGTTTATTCATAGGTCACTAAATTCACACAAATTATGGGACGGTAGTTTATGGGAGCACAGTTGGTGCCTAATATTTATTCCCAAGGGTACAGATCAGGCACATGTGCTATCCAAGACATCAATGTGTGTTCACTGTAATGAAACACTGTAGCGCAATTCTGACCTCGCAACACGGACAGATATCCTTTTGGAAGATGTCATCTCCATTAGAGGAGACTACCAAGAATGAAAGCAGGGGGCCGGCAATAATGTACCAGCAATAATGTACCAGATGTTTATTCATAGGTCACTAAATTCCCACAAATTACGGGACGGTACTTTACGGGAGCACAGTTGGCGCCTAATATTTATTCCCAAGGGTACAGATCAGGCACATGTGCTATCCAAGACATCAATGTGTGTTCACTGTAATGAAACACTGTAGCGCAATTCTCACCTCGCAACACGGACAGATATCCTTTTCGAAGATGTCATCGCCATTAGAGGAGACTACCAAGAATGAATGCAGGTGGCCGGCAATAATGTACCGGCAATAATGTACCAGATGTTTATTCATAGGTCACTAAATTCCCACAAATTACGGGACGGTAGTTTACGGGAGCACAGTTGGCGCCTAATATTTATTCCCAAGGGTACAGATCAGGCACATATACTATCCAAGACATCAATGTGTGTTCACTGTAATGAAACACTGTAGCGCAATTCTGACCTCGCAACACGGACAGATAATCATTTGGAAGATGTCATCGCCATTAGAAGAGACTACCAAGAATGAATGCAGGTGGCCAGCAATAATGTACCGGCAATAATGTACCAGATGTTTATTCATAGGTCACTAAATTCCCACAAATTACGGGACGGTAGTTTACGGGAGCACAGTTGGCGCCTAATATTTATTCCCAAGGGTACAGATCAGGCGCATGTTCTATCCAAGACATCAATGTGTGTTCACTGTAATGAAACACTGTAGCGCAATTCTGACCTCGCAACACGGACAGATATCCCTTTGGAAGATGTCATCGCCATTAGAAGAGACTACCAAGAATGAATGAAAGTGGCCGGCAATAATGTACCAGCAATAATGTACTAGCAATAATGTACCAGATGTTTATTCATAGGCCACTAAATTCCCACAAATTACAAGCTGGTAGTTTACGGGAGCACAGTTGGCGCCTAATATTTATTCCCAAGGGTACAGATGAGGCACATGTGCTATCCAAGACAGCAATGTGTGTTCACTGTAATGAAACACTATAGCGCAATTCTGACCTCGAAACACGGACAGATATCCTTTTGGAAGATGTCATCGCCATTAGAGGAGACTACCAAGAATGAATGCAGGTGGCCGGCAATAATGTACCGGCAATAATGTACCAGATATTTATTCATAGGTCACTAAATTGCCACCAATTACGGGACGGTAGTTTACGGGAGCGCAGTTGGCGCCTAATATTTATTCCCAAGGGTACAGATCAGGCACATGTGCTATCCAAGACATCAATGTGTGTTCACTGTAATGAAACACTGTAGCGAAATTCTGACCTCGCAACACGGACAGATATCCTTTTGGAAGATGTCATCTCCATTAGAGGAGACTACCAAGAATGAATGCAGGTGGCCGGCAATAATGTAGCGGCAATAATGTACCAGATGTTTATTCATAGGTCATTTAATTCCCACAAATTATGGGACGGTAGTTTATGGGAGCACAGTTGGCGCCTAATATTTATTCCCAAGGGTACAGATCAGGCACATGTGCTATCCAAGACATCAATGTGTGTTCACTGTAATGAAACGTTGTTGCGCAATTCTGACCTCGCAACACGGACAGATATCCTTTTGGAAGAAGTCATCTCCAATAGAGGAGACTGCAATGAATGAATTCAGGTGGCCGACAATAGTGTACCGGCAATAATGTACCAGATGTTTAATTATTGGACACTAAATTCCCACAAATTACGGGACGGTAGTTCACGGGAGCACAGTTGGCGCCTAATATTTATTCACAAGGGTACAGATCAGGCACATGTGCTGTCCAAGACATCAATGTGTATTCACTGTAATGAAACACTGTAGCGCAATTCTGACCTCGCAACGCTGACAGATATCCTTTTGGAAGATGTCATCGCCATTAGGGGAGACTACCAAGAATGAATGCAGGTGGCCGGCAATAATGTACCAGCAATAATGTACCAGATGTTTATTCATAGGTCACTAAATTCACACAAATTATGGGACGGTAGTTTATGGGAGCACAGTTGGTGCCTAATATTTATTCCCAAGGGTACAGATCAGGCACATGTGCTATCCGAGACATCAATGTGTGTTCACTGTAATGAAACACTGTAACGCAATTCTGACCTCGCAACACGGACAGATATCCTTTTGGAAGATGTCATCTCCATTAGAGGAGACTACCAAGAATGAATGCAGGTGGCCGGCAATAATGTACCGGCAATAATGTACCAGATGTTTATTCATAGGTCACTAAATTCCCACAAATTACGGGACGGTAGTTTACGGGAGCACAGTTGGCGCCTAATATTTATTCCCAAGGGTACAGATCAGGCACATGTGCTATCCAAGACATCAATGTGTGTTCACTGTTATGAAACACTGTAGCGCAATTCTCACCTCGCAACACGGACAGATATCCTTTTGGAAGATGTCATCTCCATTAGTGGAGACTACCAAGAATGAATGCAAGCGGCCGGCAATAATGTACCGGCAATAATGTACCAGATGCTTATTCATAGGTCACTAAATTCCCACAAATTACGGGACGGTAGTTTACGGGAGCACAGTTGGCGCCTAAAATTTATTCCCAAGGGTACAGATCAGGCACATATGCTATCCAAGACATCAATGTGTGTTCACTGTAATGAAACACTGTAGCGTAATTCTGACCTCGCAACACGGACAGATAATCTTTTGGAAGATGTCATCGCCATTAGAGGAGACTACCAAGAATGAATGCAAGTTGCCGGCAATATTGTACCGGCAATAATGTACCAGATGTGTATACATAGGTCACTAAGTTCCCACAAATTACGGGACGGTACCTTACGGGAGCACAGTTGGCGCCTAATATTTATTCCCAAGGGTACAGATCAGGCACATGTTCTATCCAAGACATCAATGTGTGTTCACTGTAATGAAACACTGTAGCGCAATTCTGACCTCGCAACACGGACAGATATCCTTTTGGAAGATGTCATCGCCATTAGAGGAGACTACCAAGAATGAATGCAAGTGGCCGGCAATAAGGCAATAATGTACCAGCAATAATGTACCAGCAATAATGTACGAGATGTTTATTCATAGGTCACTAAATTCCCACAAATTACGGGACGGTAGTTTACGGGAGCACAGTTGGCGCCTAATATTTATTCCCAAGGGTACAGATCAGGCACATGTGCTATCCAAGACAGCAATGTGTGTTAACTGTAATGAAACACTGTAGCGCAATTCTGACCTCGCAACATGGACAGATATCCTTTTGGAAGATGTCATCGCCATTAGAGGAGACTACGAAGAATGAATGCAGGTGGCCGACAATAATGTACCGGCAATAATGTACCAGATGTTTATTCATAGGTCACTAAATTCCCACAAATTACGGGACGGTAGTTGACGGGAGCACAGTTGGCGCCTAATATTAATTCCCAAGGGTACAGATCAGGCACATGTGCTATCCAAGACATCAATGTGTGTTCACTGTAATGAAACACTGTAGCTCAATTCTGACCTCGCAACATGGACAGATATCCTTTTGGAAGATGTCATCGCCATTAGAGGAGACTACCAAGAGTGAATGCAGGTGGCCGGCAATAATGTACCGGCAATAATGTACCAGATGTTTATTCATAGGTCACTAAATTCCCACAAATTACGGGACGGTAGTTTACGGGAGCACAGTTGGCGCCTAATATTTTATCCCAAGGGTACAGATCAGGCACATGTGCTATCCAAGACATCAATGTGTGTTCACTGTAATGAAACACTGTAGCGCAATTCTGACCTCACAACACGGACAGATATCCTTTTGGAAGATGTCATCGCCATTAGAGGAGACTACCAAGAATGAATGCAGGTGGCCGGAAATAATGTACCAGCAATAATGTACCAGATGTTTATTCATAGGTCACTAAATTCCCACAAATTACAGGACGGTAGTTTACAGGAGCACAGTTGGCGCCTAATATTTATTCCCAAGGGTACAGATCGGGCACATGTGCTATCCAAGACATCAATGTGTGTTCACTGTAATGAAACACTGTAGCGCAATTCTGACCTCGCAACACGGACAGATATCCTTTTGGAAGATGTCATCTCCATTAGACGAGACTACCAAGAATGAATGCAGGTGGCCGGCAATAATGTACCGGCAATAATGTACAGATGTTTATTCATAGGTCACTAAATTGCCACAAATTACGGGACGGTAGTTTACGGGAGCACAGTTGCAGCCTAATATTTATTCCCAAGGGTACAGATCAGGCACATGTGCTATCCATGACATCAATGTGTGTTCACTGTAATGAAACACTGTAGCGCAATTCTGACCTCGCAACACGGACAGATATCATTTTGGAAGATGTCATCGCCATTAGAGGAGACTACCAAGAATGAATGCAGGTGGCCGGCAATAATGTACCGGCAATAATGTACCAGATGTTTATTCATAGGTCACTAAATTCACACAAATTATGGGACGGTAGTTTATGGGATCACAGTTGGTGCCTAATATTTATTCCCAAGGGTACAGATCAGGCACATGTGCTATCCGAGACATCAATGTGTGTTCACTGTAATGAAACACTGTAGCGCAATTCTGACCTCGCAACACGGACAGATATCCTTTTGGAAGATGTCATCTCCATTAGAGGAGACTACCAAGAATGAATTCAGGTGGCCGGCAATAATGTACCGGCAATAATGTACCAGATGTTTATTCATAGGTCACTAAATTCCCACAAATTACGGGACGGTAGTTTACGGGAGCACAGTTGGCGCCTAATATTTATTCCCCAGGGTACAGATCAGGCACATGTGCTAACCAAGACATCAATGTGTGTTCACTGTAATGAAACACTGTAGCGCAATTCTCACCTCGCAACACGGACAGATATCCTTTTGGAAGATGTCATCTCCATTAGTGGAGACTACCAAGAATGAATGCAAGCGGCCGGCAATAATGTACCGGCAATAATGTACCAGATGCTTATTCATAGGTCACTAAATTCCCACAAATTACGGGACGGTAGTTTACGGGAGCACAGTTGGCGCCTAAAATTTATTCCCAAGGGTACAGATCAGGCACATATGCTATCCAAGACATCAATGTGTGTTCACTGTAATGAAACACTGTAGCGCAATTCTGACCTCGCAACACGGACAGATAATCTTTTGGAAGATGTCATCGCCATTAGAGGAGACTACCAAGAATGAATGCAAGTGGCCGGCAATATTGTACCGGCAATAATGTACCAGATGTGTATACATAGGTCACTAAATTCCCACAAATTACGGGACGGTACCTTACGGGAGCACAGTTGGCGCCTAATATTTATTCCCAAGGGTACAGATCAGGCACGTGTTCTATCCAAGACATCAATGTGTGTTCACTGTAATGAAACACTGTAGCGCAATTCTGACCTCGCAACACGGACAGATATCCTTTTGGAAGATGTCATCGCCATTAGAGGAGACGACCAAGAATGAATGCAAGTGGCCGGCAATAATGTACCAGCAATAATGTACCAGCAATAATGTACCAGATGTTTATTCATAGGTCACTAAATTCCCACAAATTACGGGACGGTAGTTTACGGGAGCACAGTTGGCGCCTAATATTTATTCCCAAGAGTACAGATCAGGCACATGTGCTATCCAAGACAGCAATGTGTGTTAACTGTAATGAAACACTGTAGCGCAATTCTGACCTCGCAACATGGACAGATATCCTTTTGGAAGATGTCATCGCCATTAGAGGAGACTACGAAGAATGAATGCAGGTGGCCGACAATAATGTACCGGCATTAATGTACCAGATGTTTATTCATAGGTCACTAAATTCCCACAAATTACGGGACGGTAGTTTACGGGAGCACAGTTGGCGCCTAATATTAATTCCCAAGGGTACAGATCAGGCACATGTGCTATCCAAGACATCAATGTGTGTTCACTGTAATGAAACACTGTAGCTCAATTCTGACCTCGCAACATGGACAGATATCCTTTTGGAAGATGTCATCGCCATTAGAGGAGACTACCAAGAGTGAATGCAGGTGGCCGGCAATAATGTACCGGCAATAATGTACCAGATGTTTATTCATAGGTCACTAAATTCCCACAAATTACGGGACGGTAGTTTACAGGAGCACAGTTGGCGCCTAATATTTTATCCCAAGGGTACAGATCAGGCACATGTGCTACCCAAGACATCAATGTGTGTTCACTGTAATGAAACACTGTAGCGCAATTCTGACCTCACAACACGGACAGATATCCTTTTGGAAGATGTCATCGCCATTAGAGGAGACTACCAAGAATGAATGCAGGTGGCCGGAAATAATGTACCGGCAATAATGTACCAGATGTTTATTCATAGGTCACTAAATTCCCACAAATTACAGGACGGTAGTTTACAGGAGCACAGTTGGCGCCTAATATTTATTCCCAAGGGTACAGATCGGGCACATGTGCTATCCAAGACATCAATGTGTGTTCACTGTAATGAAACACTGTAGCGCAATTCAGACCTCGCAACACGGACAGATATCCTTTTGGAAGATGTCATCTCCATTAGAGGAGACTACCAAGAATGAATGCAGGTGGCCGGCAATAATGTACCGTCATAATGTACCTGAAGTATATTCATAGGTCACTAAATTCCAACAAATTACGGGTCAGTAGTTTACGGGAGCACAGTTGGCGCCTAATATTTATTCCCAAGGGTACAGATCAGGCGCATGTGATATCCAAGACATCAATGTGTGTTCACTGTAATGAAACACTGTAGCGCAATTCTGACCCGCAACACGGACAGATATCCTTTTGGAAGATGTCATCGCCATTAGAGGAGACTACCAAGAATGAATGCAGGTGGCCGACAATAATGTACTGGCAATAATGTACCAGATGTTTATTCATAGGTCACTAAATTCCCACAAATTACGGGACGGTAGTATACGGGAGCACAGTTGGCGCCTAATATTTATTCCCAAGGGTACAGATCGGGCACATGTGCTATCCAAGACATCAATGTGTGTTCACTGTAATGAAACACTGTAGCGCAATTCTGACCTCGCAACACGGACAGATATCCTTTTGGAAGATGTCATCTCCATTAGAGGAGACTACCAAGAATGAATGCAGGTGGCCGGCAATAATGTACCGGCAATAATGTACCAGATGTTTATTCATAGCTCACTAAATTCACACAAATTACGGGATGGAAGTTTACGGGAGCGCAGTTGGCGCCTAATATTTATTCCCAAGGGTACAGATCAGGCACATGTGCTGTCCAAGACATCAATGTGTGTTCACTGTAATGAATCACTGTAGAGCAATTGTGACCTCGCAACACGGACAGATATCCTTTTGGAAGATGTCATCGCCATTAGAGGAGACTACCAAGTATGAATGCAGGTGGCCGGCAATAATGTACCGGCAATAATGTACCAGATGTTTATTCATAGGTCACTAAATTCCCACAAATTACGGGAAGGTAGTTTACGGGAGCACAGTTGGCGCCTAATATTTATTCCCAAGGATACAGATCAGGCACATGTGCTATCCAAGACATCAATGTGTGTTCACTGTAATGAAACACTGTAGCGCAATCCTGACCTCGCAACACGGACAGATATCCTTTTGGAAGATGTCATCGCCATTAGAGGAGACTACCAAGAATGCATGCAGGTGGCCGGCAATAATGTACCAGCAATAATGTACCAGATGTTTATTCATAGGTCACTAAATTCCCACAAATTACGGGACGGTAGTTTACGGGAGCATAGTTGGCGCCTAATATTTATTCCCAAGGGTACAGATCAGGCACATGTGCTATCCGAGACATCAATGTGTGTTCACTGTAATGAAACACTGTAGCGCAATTCTGACCTCGCAACACGGACAAATATCCTTTTGCAAGATGTCATCGCCATTAGAGGAGACTACCAAGAATGAATGCAGGTGGCCGGCAATAATGTACCAGCAATAATGTACCAGATGTTTATTCATAGGTCACTAAATTCCCACAAATTACGGGACGGTAGTTTACGGGAGCGCAGTTGGCGCCTAATATTTATTCCCAAGGGTACAGATCAGGCACATGTGCTATCCAAGACATCAATGTGTGTTCACTGTAATGAAACACTGTAGCGCAATTCTGACCTCGCAACACGGACAAATATCCTTTTGGAAGATGTCATCGCCATTAGAGGAGACTACCAAGAATGAATGCAGGTGGCCGGCAATAATGTACCGCCAATAATGTACCAGATGTTTATTCATAGGTCACTAAATTCCCACAAATTACAGGTCGGTAGTTTACGGGAGCACAGTTGGCGTCTAATATTTATTCCCAAGGGTACAGATCAGGCACATGTGCTATCCAAGACATCAATGTGTGTTCACTGTAATGAAACACTGTAGAGCAATTGTGACCTCGCAACACGGACAGATATCCTTTTGGAAGATGTCATCGCCATTAGAGGAGACTACCAAGAATGAATGCAGGTGGCCGGCAATAATGTACCGGCAATAATGTACCAGATGTTTATTCATAGGTCACTAAATTCCCACAAATTATGGGACGGTAGTTTACGGGAGCACAGTTGGCGCCTAATATTTATTCCCAAGGGTACAGACCACGCACATGTGCTATCCAAGACATCAATGTGTGTTCACTGTAATGAAACACTGTAGCGCAATTCTGACCTCGCAACACGGACAGATATCCTTTTGGAAGATGTCATCGCCATTAGAGGAGACTACCAAGAATGAATGCAGGTGGCCGGCAATAATGTACCGTCAATAATGTAGCAGATATTTATTCATAGGTCACTAAATTCCCACAAATTACGGGACGGTAGTTTACGGGAGCACAGTTGGCGCCTAATATTTATTCCCAAGGGTACAGATCATGCACATGTGCCATCCAAGACATCAATGTGTGTTCACTGTAATGAAACACTGTAGCGCAATTGTGACCTCGCAACACGGACAGATATCCTTTTGGAAGATGTCATCGCCATTAGAGGAGACTACCAAGAATGAATGAAAGTGGCCGGCAATAATGTACCAGCAATAATGTACTAGCAATAATGTACCAGATGTTTATTCATAGGTCACTAAATTCCCACAAATTACGGGCTGGTAGTTTACGGGAGCACAGTTGGCGCCTAATATTTATTCCCAAGGGTACAGATGAGGCACATGTGCTATCCAAGACAGCAATGTGTGTTCACTGTAATGAAACACTATAGCGCAATTCTGACCTCGAAACACGGACAGATATCCTTTTGGAAGATGTCATCGCCATTAGAGGAGACTACCAAGAATGAATGCAGGTGGCCGGCAATAATGTACCGGCAATAATGTACCAGATATTTATTCATAGGTCACTAAATTGCCACCAATTACGGGACGGCAGTTTACGGGAGCGCAGTTGGCGCCTAATATTTATTCCCAAGGGTACAGATCAGGCACATGTGCTATCCAAGACATCAATGTGTGTTCACTGTAATGAAACACTGTAGCGCAATTCTGACCTCGCAACACGGACAGATATCCTTTTGGAAGAAGTCATCTCCAATAGAGGAGACTGCCATGAATGAATGCAGGTGGCCGACAATAGTGTAACGGCAATAATGTACCAGATGTTTATTCATTGGACACTAAATTCCCACAAATTACGGGACGGTAGTTCACGGGAGCACAGTTGGCGCCTAATATTTATTCCCAAGGGTACAGATCAGGCACATGTGCTGTCCAAGACATCAATGTGTGTTCACTGTAATGAAACACTGTAGCGCAATTCTGACCTCGCAACACGGACAGATATCCTTTTGGAAGATGTCATCGCCATTAGGGGAGACTACCAAGAATGAATGCAGGTGGTCGGCAATAATGTACCAGCAATAATGTACCAGATGTTTATTCATAGGTCACTAAATTCACACAAATTATGGGACGGTAGTTTATGGGAGCACAGTTGTTGCCTAATATTTATTCCCAAGGGTACAGATCAGGCACATGTGCTATCCGAGACATCAATGTGTGTTCACTGTAATGAAACACTGTAGCGCAATTCTGACCTCGCAACATGGACAGATATCCTTTTGGAAGATGTCATCTCCATTAGAGGAGACTACCAAGAATGAATGCAGGTGGCCGGCAATAATGTACCGGCAATAATGTACCAGATGTTTATTCATAGGTCACTTAATTCCCACAAATTATGGGACGGTAGGTTACGGGAGCACAGTTGGCGCCTCATATTTATTCCCAAGGGTACAGATCAGGCACATGTGCTATCCAAGACATCAATGTGTGTTCACTGTAATGAAACACTGTAGCGCAATTCTGACTTCGCAACACGGACAGATATCCTTTTGGAAGATGTCATCTCCATTAGAGGAGACTACCAAGAATGAATGCAGGTGACAGGCAATAATGTAGCGGCAATAATGTACCAGATGTTTATTCATAGGTCACTTAATTCCCACAAATTACGGGACGGTAGTTTACGGGAGCACAGTTGGCGCCTAATATTTATTCCCAAGTGTACAGATCAGGCACATGTGCTATCCAAGACATCAATGTGTGTTCACTATAATGAAACACTGTAGCGCAATTGTGACCTCGCAACACGGACAGATATCCTTTTGGAAGATATCATCGCCATTAGGGGAGACTACCAAGAAAGAATGCAGGTGGCCGGCAATAATGTACCAGCAATAATGTACCAGATGTTTATTCATAGGTCACTAAATTCACACAAATTATGGGACGGTAGTTTATGGGAGCACAGTTGTTGCCTAATATTTATTCCCAAGGGTACAGATCAGGCACATGTGCTATCCGAGACATCAATGTGTGTTCACTGTAATGAAACACTGTAGCGCAATTCTGACCTCGCAACATGGACAGATATCCTTTTGGAAGATGTCATCTCCATTAGAGGAGACTACCAAGAATGAATGCAGGTGGCCGGCAATAATGTACCGGCAATAATGTACCAGATGTTTATTCATAGGTCACTTAATTCCCACAAATTATGGGACGGTAGTTTACGGGAGCACAGTTGGCGCCTAATATTTATTCCCAAGGGTACAGATCAGGCACATGTGCTATCCAAGACATCAATGTGTGTTCACTGTAATGAAACACTGTAGCGCAATTCTGACCTCGCAACACGGACAGATATCCTTTTGGAAGATGTCATCTCCATTAGAGGAGACTACCAAGAATGAATGCAGGTGGCAGGCAATAATGTAGCGGCAATAATGTACCAGATGTTTATTCATAGGTCACTAAATTCCCACAAATTACGGGACGGTAGTTTACGGGAGCACAGTTGGCACCTAATATTTATTCCCAAGGGTACAGATGAGGCACATGTGCTATCCAAGACATCAATGTGTGTTCACTGTAATGAAACACTGTAGCGCAATTGTGACCTCGCAACACGGACAGATATCCTTTTGGAAGATGTCATCGCCATTAGAGGAGATTACCAAGAATGAATGAAAGTGGCCGGGAATAATGTACCAGCAATAATGTACTAGCAATAATGTACCAGATGTTTATTCATAGGTCACTAAATTCCCACAAATTACGGGCTGGTAGTTTACGGGAGCGCAGTTGGCGCCTAATATTTATTCCCAAGGGTACAGATCAGGCACATGTGCTATCCAAGACATCAATGTGTGTTCACTGTAATGAAACACTGTAGCGCAATTCTGACCTCGCAACACGGACAAATATCCTTTTGGAAGATGTCATCGCCATTAGAGGAGACTACCAAGAATGAATGCAGGTGGCCGGCAATAATGTACCGCCAATAATGTACCAGATGTTTATTCATAGGTCACTAAATTCCCACAAATTACAGGACGGTAGTTTACGGGAGCACAGTTGGCGTCTAATATTTATTCCCAAGGGTACAGATCAGGCACATGTGCTATCCAAGACATCAATGTGTGTTCACTGTAATGAAACACTGTAGAGCAATTGTGACCTCGCAACACGGACAGATATCCTTTTGGAAGATGTCATCGCCATTAGAGGAGACTACCAAGAATGAATGCAGATGGCCGGCAATAATGTACCGGTAATAATGTACCAGATGTTTATTCATAGGTCACTAAATTCCCACAAATTATGGGACGGTAGTTTACGGGAGCACAGTTGGCGCCTAATATTTATTCCCAAGGGTACAGACCACGCACATGTGCTATCCAAGACATCAATGTGTGTTCACTGTAATGAAACACTGTAGCGCAATTCTGACCTCGCAACACGGACAGATATCCTTTTGGAAGATGTCATCGCCATTAGAGGAGACTACCAAGAATGAATGCAGGTGGCTGGCAATAATGTACCGTCAATAATGTAGCAGATATTTATTCATAGGTCACTAAATTCCCACAAATTACGGGACGGTAGTTTACGGGAGCGCAGTTGGCGCCTAATATTTATTCCCAAGGGTACAGATCAGGCACATGTGCTATCCAAGACATCAATGTGTGTTCACTGTAATGAAACACTGTAGCGCAATTCTGACCTCGCAACACGGACAGATATCCTTTTGGAAGATGTCATCTCCATTAGAGGAGGCTACCAAGAATGAATGCAGGTGGCCGGCAATAATGTACCGGCAATAAAGTACCAGATGTTTATTCATAGGTCACTAAATTCCCACAAATTACGGGACGGTAGTTTACGGGAGCACAGTTGGCGCCTAATATTTATTCCCAAGGGTACAGATGAGGCACATGTGCTATCCAAGACAGCAATGTGTGTTCACTGTAATGAAACACTATAGCGCAATTCTGACCTCGAAACACGGACAGATATCCTTTTGGAAGATGTCATCGCCATTAGAGGAGACTACCAAGAATGAATGCAGGTGGCCGGCAATAATGTACCGGCAATAATGTACCAGATATTTATTCATAGGTCACTAAATTGCCACCAATTACGGGACGGCAGTTTACGGGAGCGCAGTTGGCGCCTAATATTTATTCCCAAGGGTACAGATCAGGCACATGTGCTATCCAAGACATCAATGTGTGTTCACTGTAATGAAACACTGTAGCGAAATTCTGACCTCGCAACACGGACAGATATCCTTTTGGAAGATGTCATCTCCATTAGAGGAGACTACCAAGAATGAATGCAGGTGGCAGGCAATAATGTAGCGGCAATAATGTACCAGATGTTTATTCATAGGTCACTTAATTCCCACAAATTACGGGACGGTAGTTTACGGGAGCACAGTTGGCGCCTAATATTTATTCCCAAGGGTACAGATCAGGCACATGTGCTATCCAAGACATCAATGTGTGTTCACTGTAATGAAACACTGTAGCGCAATTCTGACCTCGCAACACGGACAGATATCCTTTTGGAAGAAGTCATCTCCAATAGAGGAGACTGCCATGAATGAATGCAGGTGGCCGACAATAGTGTACCGGCAATAATGTACCAGATGTTTATTCATTGGACACTAAATTCCCACAAATTACGAGACGGTAGTTCACGGGAGCACAGTTGGCGCCTAATATTTATTCCCAAGGGTACAGATCAGGCACATGTGCTGTCCAAGACATCAATGTGTGTTCACTGTAATGAAACACTGTAGCGCAATTCTGACCTCGCAACACGGACAGATATCCTTTTGGAAGATGTCATCGCCATTAGGGGAGACTACCAAGAATGAATGCAGGTGGCCGGCAATAATGTACCAGCAATAATGTACCAGATGTTTATTCATAGGTCACTAAATTCACACAAATTATGGGACGGTAGTTTATGGGAGCACAGTTGTTGCCTAATATTTATTCCCAAGGGTACAGATCAGGCACATGTGCTATCCGAGACATCAATGTGTGTTCACTGTAATGAAACACTGTAGCGCAATTCTGACCTCGCAACATGGACAGATATCCTTTTGGAAGATGTCATCTCCATTAGAGGAGACTACCAAGAATGAATGCAGGTGGCCGGCAATAATGTACCGGCAATAATGTACCAGATGTTTATTCATAGGTCACTTAATTCCCACAAATTATGGGACGGTAGTTTACGGGAGCACAGTTGGCGCCTAAAATTTATTCCCAAGGGTACAGATCAGGCACATGTGCTATCCAAGACATCAATGTGTGTTCACTGTAATGAAACACTGTAGCGCAAATCTGACCTCGCAACACGGACAGATATCCTTTTGGAAGATGTCATCTCCATTAGAGGAGACTACCAAGAATGAATGCAGGTGGCAGGCAATAATGTACCAGATGTTTATTCATAGGTCACTTAATTCCCACAAATTATGGGACGGTAGTTTACGGGAGCACAGTTGGCGCCTAATATTTATTCCCAAGGGTACAGATCAGGCACATGTGCTATCCAAGACATCAATGTGTGTTCACTGTAATGAAACACTGTAGCGCAATTGTGACCTCGCAACACGGACAGATATCCTTTTGGAAGATGTCATCGCCATTAGGGGAGACTACCAAGAATGAATGCAGGTGGCCGGCAATAATGTACCAGCAATAATGTACCAGATGTTTATTCATAGGTCACTAAATTCACACAAATTATGGGACGGTAGTTTATGGGAGCACAGTTGTTGCCTAATATTTATTCCCAAGGGTACAGATCAGGCACATGTGCTATCCGAGACATCAATGTGTGTTCACTGTAATGAAACACTGTAGCGCAATTCTGACCTCGCAACATGGACAGATATCCTTTTGGAAGATGTCATCTCCATTAGAGGAGACTACCAAGAATGAATGCAGGTGGCCGGCAATAATGTACCGGCAATAATGTACCAGATGTTTATTCATAGGTCACTTAATTCCCACAAATTATGGGACGGTAGTTTACGGGAGCACAGTTGGCGCTTAATATTTATTCCCAAGGGTACAGATCAGGCACATGTGCTATCCAAGACATCAATGTGTGTTCACTGTAAAGAAACACTGTAGCGCAATTCTGACCTCGCAACACGGACAGATATCCTTTTGGAAGATGTCATCTCCATTAGAGGAGACTACCAAGAATGAATGCAGGTGGCAGGCAATAATGTAGCGGCAATAATGTACCAGATGTTTATTCATAGGTCACTAAATTCCCACAAATTACGGGACGGTAGTTTACGGGAGCACAGTTGGCGCCTAATATTTATTCCCAAGGGTACAGATCAGGCACATGTGCTATCCAAGACATCAATGTGTGTTCACTGTAATGAAACACTGTAGCGCAATTGTGACCTCGCAACACGGACAGATATCCTTTTGGAAGATGTCATCGCCATTAGAGGAGACTACCAAGAATGAATGAAAGTGGCCGGGAATAATGTACCAGCAATAATGTACTAGCAATAAAGTACCAGATGTTTATTCATAGGTCACTAAATTCCCACAAATTACGGGCTGGTAGTTTACGGGAGCACAGTTGGCGCCTAATATTTATTCCCAAGGGTACAGATGAGGCACATGTGCTATCCAAGACAGCAATGTGTGTTCACTGTAATGAAACACTATAGCGCAATTCTGACCTCGAAACACGGACAGATATCCTTTTGGAAGATGTCATCGCCATTAGAGGAGACTACCAAGAATGAATGCAGGTGGCCGGCAATAATGTACCGGCAATAATGTACCAGATATTTATTCATAGGTCACTAAATTGCCACCAACTACGGGACGGCAGTTTACGGGAGCGCAGTTGGCGCCTAATATTTATTCCCAAGGGTACAGATCAGGCACATGTGCTATCCGAGACATCAATGTGTGTTCACTGTAATGAAACACTGTAGCGAAATTCTGACCTCGCAACACGGACAGATATCCTTTTGGAAGATGTCTTCTCCATTAGAGGATACTACCAAGAATGAATGCAGGTGGCAGGCAATAATGTAGCGGCAATAATGTACCAGATGTTTATTCATAGGTCACTTAATTCCCACAAATTATGGGACGGTAGTTTACGGGAGCACAGTTGGCGCCTAATATTTATTCCCAAGGGTACAGATCAGGCACATGTGCTATCCAAGACATCAATGTGTGTTCACTGTAATGAAACACTGTAGCGAAATTCTGACCTCGCAACACGGACAGATAATCTTTTGGAAGATGTCATCGCCATTAGAGGAGACTACCAAGAATGAATGCAAGTGGCCGGCAATATTGTACCGGCAATAATGTACCAGATGTGTATTCATAGGTCACCAAATTCCCACAAATTACGGGACGGTAGTTTACGGGAGCAGAGTTGGCGCCTAATGTTTATTCCCAAGGGTACAGATCAGGCACATGTGCTATCCGAGACATCAATGTGTGTTCACTGTAATGAAACACTGTAGCGCAATTCTGACCTCGCAACATGGACAGATATCCTTTTGGAAGATGTCATCTCCATTAGAGGAGACTACCAAGAATGAATGCAGGTGGCCGGCAATAATGTACCGGCAATAATGTACCAGATGTTTATTCATAGGTCACTTAATTCCCACAAATTATGGGACGGTAGTTTACGCGAGCTCATTTGGCGCCTAATATTTATTCCCAAGGGTACAGGTCAGGCACATGTGCTATCCAAGACATCAATGTGTGTTCACTGTAATGAAACACTGTAGCGCAATTCTGACCTCGCAACACGGACAGATATCCTTTTGGAAGATGTCATCTCCATTAGAGGAGACTACCAAGAATGAATGCAGGTGGCAGGCAAGAATGTAGCGGCAATAATGTACCAGATGTTTATTCATAGGTCACTTAATTCCCACAAATTACGGGACGGTAGTTTACGGGAGCACAGTTGGCGCCTAATATTTATTCCCAAGGGTACAGATCAGGCACATGTGCTATCCAAGACATCAATGTGTGTTCACTGTAATGAAACACTGTAGCGCAATTGTGACCTCGCAACACGGACAGATATCCTTTTGAAAGATGTCATCGCCATTAGGGGAGACTACCAAGAATGAATGCAGGTGGCCGGCAATAATGTACCAGCAATAATGTACCAGATGTTTATTCATAGGTCACTAAATTCACACAAATTATGGGACGGTAGTTGATGGAAGCACAGTTGTTGCCTAATATTTATTCCCAAGGGTACAGATCAGGCACATGTGCTATCCGAGACATCAATGTGTGTTCACTGTAATGAAACACTGTAGCGCAATTCTGACCTCGCAACATGGACAGATATCCTTTTGGAAGATGTCATCTCCATTAGAGGAGACTACCAAGAATGAATGCAGGTGGCCGGCAATAATGTACCGGCAATAATGTACCAGATGTTTATTCATAGGTTACTTAATTCCCACAAATTATGGGACGGTAGTTTACGGGAGCACAGTTGGCGCCTAATATTTATTCCCAAGGGTACAGATCAGGCACATGTGCTATCCAAGACATCAATGTGTGTTCACTGTAATGAAACACTGTAGCGCAATTCTGACCTCGCAACACGGACAGATATCCTTTTGGAAGATGTCATCTCCGTTAGAGGAGACTACCAAGAATGAATGCAGGTGGCCGGCAATAATGTAGCGGCAATAATGTACCAGATGTTTATTCATAGGTCACTAAATTCCCACATATTACGGGACGGTAGTTTACGGGAGCACAGTTGGCGCCTAATATTTATTCCCAAGGGTACAGATCAGGCACATGTGCTATCCAAGACATCAATGTATGTTCACTGCAATGAAACACATTAGCGCAATTGTGACCTCGCAACACGGACAGATATCCTTTTGGAAGATGTCATCGCCATTAGAGGAGACTACCAAGAATGAATGAAAGTGGCCGGGAATAATGTACCAGCAATAATGTACTAGCAATAATGTACCAGATGTTTATTCATAGGTCACTAAATTCCCACAAATTACGGGCTGGTAGTTTACAGGAGCACAGTTGGCGTTTAAAATTTATTCCCAAGGGTACAGATGAGGCACATGTGCTATCAAAGACAGCAATGTGTGTTCACTGTAATGAAACACTATAGCGCAATTCTGACCTCGAAACACGGACAGATATCCTTTTGGAAGATGTCATCGCCATTAGAGGAGACTACCAAGAATGAATGCAGGTGGCCGGCAATAATGTACCGGCAATAATGTACCAGATATTTACTCATAGGTCACTAAATTGCCACCAATTACGGGACGGCAGTTTACGGGAGCGCAGTTGGCGCCTAATATTTATTCCCAAGGGTACAGATCAGGCACATGTGCTATCCGAGACATCAATGTGTGTTCACTGTAATGAAACACTGTAGCGCAATTCTGACCTCGCAACACGGACAGATATCCTTTTGGAAGATGTCATCTCCATTAGAGGAGACTACCAAGAATGAATGCAGGTGGCAGGCAATAATGTAGCGGCAATAATGTACCAGATGTTTATTCATAGGTCACTTAATTCCCACAAATTATGGGACGGTAGTTTACGGGAGCACAGTTGGCGCCTAATATTTATTCCCAAGGGTACAGATCAGGCACATGTGCTATCCAAGACATCAATGTGTGTTCACTGTAATGAAACACTGTAGCGCAATTCTGACCTCGCAACACGGACAGATATCCTTTTGGAAGAAGTCATCTCCAATAGAGGAGACTGCCATGAATGAATGCAGGTGGCCGACAATAGTGTACCGGCAATAATGTACCAGATGTTTATTCATTGGACACTAAATTCCCACAAATTACGGGACGGTAGTTCACGGGAGCACAGTTGGCGCCTAATATTTATTCCCAAGGGTACAGATCAGGCACATGTGCTATCCAAGACATCAATGTGTATTCACTGTAATGAAACACTGTAGCGCAATTCTGACCTCGCAACGCTGACAGATATCCTTTTGGAAGATGTCATCGCCATTAGGAGAGACTACCAAGAATGAATGCAGGTGGCCGGCAATAATGTACCAGCAATAATGTACCAGATGTTTATTCATAGGTCACTAAATTCACACAAATTATGGGACGGTAGTTTATGGGAGCACAGTTGTTGCCTAATATTTATTCCCAAGGGTACAGATCAGGCACATGTGCTATCCGAGACATCAATGTGTGTTCACTGTAATGAAACACTGTAGCGCAATTCTGACCTCGCAACATGGACAGATATCCTTTTGGAAGATGTCATCTCCATTAGAGGAGACTACCAAGAATGAATGCAGGTGGCCGGCAATAATGTACCGGCAATAATGTACCAGATGTTTATTCATAGGTCACTTAATTCCCACAAATTATGGGACGGTAGTTTACGGGAGCACAGTTGGCGCCTAAAATTTATTCCCAAGGGTACAGATCAGGCACATGTGCTATCCAAGACATCAATGTGTGTTCACTGTAATGAAACACTGTAGCGCAAATCTGACCTCGCAACACGGACAGATATCCTTTTGGAAGATGTCATCTCCATTAGAGGAGACTACCAAGAATGAATGCAGGTGGCAGGCAATAATGTACCAGATGTTTATTCATAGGTCACTTAATTCCCACAAATTATGGGACGGTAGTTTACGGGAGCACAGTTGGCGCCTAATATTTATTCCCAAGGGTACAGATCAGGCACATGTGCTATCCAAGACATCAATGTGTGTTCACTGTAATGAAACACTGTAGCGCAATTGTGACCTCGCAACACGGACAGATATCCTTTTGGAAGATGTCATCGCCATTAGGGGAGACTACCAAGAATGAATGCAGGTGGCCGGCAATAATGTACCAGCAATAATGTACCAGATGTTTATTCATAGGTCACTAAATTCACACAAATTATGGGACGGTAGTTTATGGGAGCACAGTTGTTGCCTAATATTTATTCCCAAGGGTACAGATCAGGCACATGTGCTATCCGAGACATCAATGTGTGTTCACTGTAATGAAACACTGTAGCGCAATTCTGACCTCGCAACATGGACAGATATCCTTTTGGAAGATGTCATCTCCATTAGAGGAGACTACCAAGAATGAATGCAGGTGGCCGGCAATAATGTACCGGCAATAATGTACCAGATGTTTATTCATAGGTCACTTAATTCCCACAAATTATGGGACGGTAGTTTACGGGAGCACAGTTGGCGCTTAATATTTATTCCCAAGGGTACAGATCAGGCACATGTGCTATCCAAGACATCAATGTGTGTTCACTGTAAAGAAACACTGTAGCGCAATTCTGACCTCGCAACACGGACAGATATCCTTTTGGAAGATGTCATCTCCATTAGAGGAGACTACCAAGAATGAATGCAGGTGGCAGGCAATAATGTAGCGGCAATAATGTACCAGATGTTTATTCATAGGTCACTAAATTCCCACAAATTACGGGACGGTAGTTTACGGGAGCACAGTTGGCGCCTAATATTTATTCCCAAGGGTACAGATCAGGCACATGTGCTATCCAAGACATCAATGTGTGTTCACTGTAATGAAACACTGTAGCGCAATTGTGACCTCGCAACACGGACAGATATCCTTTTGGAAGATGTCATCGCCATTAGAGGAGACTACCAAGAATGAATGAAAGTGGCCGGGAATAATGTACCAGCAATAATGTACTAGCAATAAAGTACCAGATGTTTATTCATAGGTCACTAAATTCCCACAAATTACGGGCTGGTAGTTTACGGGAGCACAGTTGGCGCCTAATATTTATTCCCAAGGGTACAGATGAGGCACATGTGCTATCCAAGACAGCAATGTGTGTTCACTGTAATGAAACACTATAGCGCAATTCTGACCTCGAAACACGGACAGATATCCTTTTGGAAGATGTCATCGCCATTAGAGGAGACTACCAAGAATGAATGCAGGTGGCCGGCAATAATGTACCGGCAATAATGTACCAGATATTTATTCATAGGTCACTAAATTGCCACCAACTACGGGACGGCAGTTTACGGGAGCGCAGTTGGCGCCTAATATTTATTCCCAAGGGTACAGATCAGGCACATGTGCTATCCGAGACATCAATGTGTGTTCACTGTAATGAAACACTGTAGCGAAATTCTGACCTCGCAACACGGACAGATATCCTTTTGGAAGATGTCTTCTCCATTAGAGGAGACTACCAAGAATGAATGCAGGTGGCAGGCAATAATGTAGCGGCAATAATGTACCAGATGTTTATTCATAGGTCACTTAATTCCCACAAATTATGGGACGGTAGTTTACGGGAGCACAGTTGGCGCCTAATATTTATTCCCAAGGGTACAGATCAGGCACATGTGCTATCCAAGACATCAATGTGTGTTCACTGTAATGAAACACTGTAGCGAAATTCTGACCTCGCAACACGGACAGATAATCTTTTGGAAGATGTCATCGCCATTAGAGGAGACTACCAAGAATGAATGCAAGTGGCCGGCAATATTGTACCGGCAATAATGTACCAGATGTGTATTCATAGGTCACCAAATTCCCACAAATTACGGGACGGTAGTTTACGGGAGCAGAGTTGGCGCCTAATATTTATTCCCAAGGGTACAGATCAGGCACATGTGCTATCCGAGACATCAATGTGTGTTCACTGTAATGAAACACTGTAGCGCAATTCTGACCTCGCAACATGGACAGATATCCTTTTGGAAGATGTCATCTCCATTAGAGGAGACTACCAAGAATGAATGCAGGTGGCCGGCAATAATGTACCGGCAATAATGTACCAGATGTTTATTCATAGGTCACTTAATTCCCACAAATTATGGGACGGTAGTTTACGCGAGCTCATTTGGCGCCTAATATTTATTCCCAAGGGTACAGGTCAGGCACATGTGCTATCCAAGACATCAATGTGTGTTCACTGTAATGAAACACTGTAGCGCAATTCTGACCTCGCAACACGGACAGATATCCTTTTGGAAGATGTCATCTCCATTAGAGGAGACTACCAAGAATGAATGCAGGTGGCAGGCAAGAATGTAGCGGCAATAATGTACCAGATGTTTATTCATAGGTCACTTAATTCCCACAAATTACGGGACGGTAGTTTACGGGAGCACAGTTGGCGCCTAATATTTATTCCCAAGGGTACAGATCAGGCACATGTGCTATCCAAGACATCAATGTGTGTTCACTGTAATGAAACACTGTAGCGCAATTGTGACCTCGCAACACGGACAGATATCCTTTTGAAAGATGTCATCGCCATTAGGGGAGACTACCAAGAATGAATGCAGGTAGCCGGCAATAATGTACCAGCAATAATGTACCAGATGTTTATTCATAGGTCACTAAATTCACACAAATTATGGGACGGTAGTTGATGGAAGCACAGTTGTTGCCTAATATTTATTCCCAAGGGTACAGATCAGGCACATGTGCTATCCGAGACATCAATGTGTGTTCACTGTAATGAAACACTGTAGCGCAATTCTGACCTCGCAACACGGACAGATATCCTTTTGGAAGATGTCATCTCCGTTAGAGGAGACTACCAAGAATGAATGCAGGTGGCAGGCAATAATGTACCGGCAATAATGTACCAGATGTTTATTCATAGGTTACTTAATTCCCACAAATTACGGGACGGTAGTTTACGGGAGCACAGTTGGCGCCTAATATTTATTCCCAAGGGTACAGATCAGGCACATGTGCTATCCAAGACATCAATGTGTGTTCACTGTAATGAAACACTGTAGCGCAATTCTGACCTCGCAACACGGACAGATATCCTTTTGGAAGATGTCATCTCCGTTAGAGGAGACTACCAAGAATGAATGCAGGTGGCAGGCAATAATGTAGCGGCAATAATGTACCAGATGTTTATTCATAGGTCACTAAATTCCCACATATTACGGGACGGTAGTTTACGGGAGCACAGTTGGCGCCTAATATTTATTCCCAAGGGTACAGATCAGGCACATGTGCTATCCAAGACATCAATGTGTGTTCACTGCAATGAAACACATTAGCGCAATTGTGACCTCGCAACACGGACAGATATCCTTTTGGAAGATGTCATCGCCATTAGAGGAGACTACCAAGAATGAATGAAAGTGGCCGGGAATAATGTACCAGCAATAATGTACTAGCAATAATGTACCAGATGTTTATTCATAGGTCACTAAATTCCCACAAATTACGGGCTGGTAGTTTACAGGAGCACAGTTGGCGCCTAAAATTTATTCCCAAGGGTACAGATGAGGCACATGTGCTATCCAAGACAGCAATGTGTGTTCACTGTAATGAAACACTATAGCGCAATTCTGACCTCGAAACACGGACAGATATCCTTTTGGAAGATGTCATCGCCATTAGAGGAGACTACCAAGAATGAATGCAGGTGGCCGGCAATAATGTACCGGCAATAATGTACCAGATATTTACTCATAGGTCACTAAATTGCCACCAATTACGGGACGGCAGTTTACGGGAGCGCAGTTGGCGCCTAATATTTATTCCCAAGGGTACAGATCAGGCACATGTGCTATCCGAGACATCAATGTGTGTTCACTGTAATGAAACACTGTAGCGCAATTCTGACCTCGCAACACGGACAGATATCCTTTTGGAAGATGTCATCTCCATTAGAGGAGACTACCAAGAATGAATGCAGGTGGCAGGCAATAATGTAGCGGCAATAATGTACCAGATGTTTATTCATAGGTCACTTAATTCCCACAAATTATGGGACGGTAGTTTACGGGAGCACAGTTGGCGCCTAATATTTATTCCCAAGGGTACAGATCAGGCACATGTGCTATCCAAGACATCAATGTGTGTTCACTGTAATGAAACACTGTAGCGCAATTCTGACCTCGCAACACGGACAGATATCCTTTTGGAAGAAGTCATCTCCAATAGAGGAGACTGCCATGAATGAATGCAGGTGGCCGACAATAGTGTACCGGCAATAATGTACCAGATGTTTATTCATTGGACACTAAATTCCCACAAATTACGGGACGGTAGTTCACGGGAGCACAGTTGGCGCCTAATATTTATTCCCAAGGGTACAGATCAGGCACATGTGCTATCCAAGACATCAATGTGTATTCACTGTAATGAAACACTGTAGCGCAATTCTGCCTCGCAACGCTGACAGATATCCTTTTGGAAGATGTCATCGCCATTAGGAGAGACTACCAAGAATGAATGCAGGTGGCCGGCAATAATGTACCAGCAATAATGTACCAGATGTTTATTCATAGGTCACTAAATTCACACAAATTATGGGACGGTAGTTTATGGGAGCACAGTTGTTGCCTAATATTTATTCCCAAGGGTACAGATCAGGCACATGTGCTATCCGAGACATCAATGTGTGTTCACTGTAATGAAACACTGTAGCGCAATTCTGACCTCGCAACATGGACAGATATCCTTTTGGAAGATGTCATCTCCATTAGAGGAGACTACAAAGAATGAATGCAGGTGGCCGGCAATAATGTACCGGCAATAATGTACCAGATGTTTATTCATAGGTCACTAAATTCCCACAAATTACGGGACGGTAGTTTACGGGAGCACAGTTGGCGCCTAATATTTATTCCCAAGGGTACAGATCAGGCACATGTGCTATCCAAGACATCAATGTGTGTTCACTGTTATGAAACACTGTAGCGCAATTCTCACCTCGCAACACGGACAGATATCCTTTTGGAAGATGTCATCTCCATTAGTGGAGACTACCAAGAATGAATGCAAGCGGCCGGCAATAATTTACCGGCAATAATGTACCCGATGCTTATTCATAGGTCACTAAATTCCCACAAATTACGGGACGGTAGTTTACGGGATCACAGTTGGCGCCTAAAATTTATTCCCAAGGGTACAGATCAGGCACATATGCTATCCAAGACATCAATGTGTGTTCCCTGTAATGAAACACTGTAGCGCAATTCTGACCTCGCAACACGGACAGATAATCTTTTGGAAGATGTCATCGCCATTAGAGGAGACTACCAAGAATGAATGCAAGTGGCCGGCAATATTGTACCGGCAATAATGTACCAGATGTGTATTCATAGGTCACTAAATTCCCACAAATTACGGGACGGTACTTTACGGGAGCACAGTTGGCGCCTAATATTTATTCCCAAGGGTACAGATCAGGCACATGTTCTATCCAAGACATCAATGTGTGTTCACTGTAATGAAACACTGTAGCGCAATTCTGACCTCGCAACACGGACAGATATCCTTTTGGAAGATGTCATCGCCATTAGAGGAGACTACCAAGAATGAATGCAAGTGGCCGGCAATAATGTACCAGCAATAATGTACCAGCAATAATGTACCAGATGTTTACTTATAGGTCACTAAATTCCCACAAATTACGGGACGGTAGTTTACGGGAGCACAGTTGGCGCCTAATATTTATTCCCAAGGGTACAGATCAGGCACATGTGCTATCCAAGACAGCAATGTGTGTTAACTGTAATGAAACACTGTAGCGCAATTCTGACCTCGCAACATGGACAGATATCCTTTTGGAAGACGTCATCGCCATTAGAGGAGACTACGAAGAATGAATGCAGGTGGCCGACAATAATGTACCGGTAATAATGTACCAGATGTTTATTCATAGGTCACTAAATTCCCACAAATTACACGACGGTAGTTTACGGGAGCACAGTTGGCGCCTAATATTTATTCCCAAGGGTACAGATCAGGCACATGTGCTATCCAAGACATCAATGTGTGTTCACTGTAATGAAACACTGTAGCTCAATTCTGACCTCGCAACATGGACAGATATCCTTTTGGAAGATGTCATCGCCATTAGAGGAGACTACCAAGAGTGAATGCAGGTGGCCGGCAATAATGTACCGGCAATAATGTACCAGATGTTTATTCATAGGTCACTAAATTCCCACAAATTACGGGACGGTAGTTTACGGGAGCACAGTTGGCGCCTAATATTTATTCCCAAGGGTACAGATCAGGCACATGTGCTATCCATGACATCAAAGTGTGTTCACTGTAATGAAACACTGTAGCGCAATTCTGACCACGCAACACGGACAGATATCCTTTTGGAAGATGTCATCGCCATTAGAGGAGACTACCAAGAATGAATGCAGGTGGCCGGCAATAATGTACCTGCATTAATGTACCAGATGTTTATTCATAGGTCACTAAAATCCCACAAATTACGGGACGGTAGTTTACGGGAGCACAGTTGGCGCCTAATATTTATTCCCAAGGGTACAGATCAGGCACATGTGCTATCCAAGACATCAATGTGTGTTCACTGTAATGAAACACTGTAGCGCAATTCTGACCTCGCAGCACGGACAGATATCCTTTTGGAAGATGTCATCGCCATTAGAGGAGACTACCAAGAATGAATGTTGGTGGCCGGCAATAATGTACCGGCAATAATGTAGCAGATGTTTATTCATAGGTCACTAAATTCCCACAAATTACGGAACGTTAGTTCACGAGAGCACAGTTGGCGCCTAATATTTATTCCCAAGGGTACAGATCAGGCACATGTGCTGTCCAAGACATCAATGTGTGTTCACTGTAATGAAACACTGTAGCGCAATTCTGACCTCGCAACATGGACAGATATCCTTTTGGAAGACGTCATCGCCATTATAGGACACTACCAAGAATGAATGCAGGTGGCCGGCAATAATGTACCGGCAATAATGTACCAGATGTTTATTCATAGGTCACTAAATTCCCACAAATTACGGGACGGTAGTTTACGGGAGCACAGTTGGCGCCTAATATTTTATCCCAAGGGTACATATCAGGCACATGTGCTATCCAAGACATCAATGTGTGTTCACTGTAATGAAACACTGTAGCGCAATTCTGACCTCACAACACGGACAGATATCCTTTTGGAAGATGTCATCGCCATTAGAGGAGAATACCAAGAATGAATGCAGGTGGCCGGAAATAATGTACCGGCAATAATGTACCAGATGTTTATTCATAGGTCACTAAATTCCCACAAATTACAGGACGGTAGTTTACAGGAGCACAGTTGGCGCCTAATATTTATTCCCAAGGGTACAGACCAGGCACATGTGCTATCCAAGACATCAATGTGTGTTCACTGTAATGAAACACTGTAGCGCAATTCTGACCTCGCAACACGGACAGATATCCTTTTGGAAGATGTCATCTCCATTAGAGGAGACTACCAAGAATGAATGCAGGTGGCCGGCAATAATGTACCGTCAATAATGTACCTGAAGTTTATTCATAGGTCACTAAATTCCCACAAATTACGGGACGGTAGTATACGGGAGCACAGTTGGCGCCTAATATTTATTCCCAAGGGTACAGACCAGGAACATGTGCTATCCAAGACATCAATGTATGTTCACTGTAATGAAACACTATAGCGCAATTCTGACCTCGCAACACGGACAGATATCCTTTTGGAAGATGTCATCTCCATTAGAGGAGACTACCAAGAATGAATGCAGGTGGACGGCAATAATGTACCGGCAATAATGTACCAGATGTTTATTCATAGGTCACTAAATTGCCACAAATTACGGGACGGTAGTTTACGGGAGCACAGTTGCAGCCTAATATTTGTTCCCAAGGGTACAGATCAGGCACATGTGCTATCCAAGACATCAATGTATGTTCACTGTAATGAAACACTGTAGCGCAATTCTGACCTCGCAACACGGACAGATATCATTTTGGAATATGTCATCGCCATTAGAGGAGACTACCAAGAATGAATGCAGGTGGCCGGCAATAATGTACCGGCAATAATGTACCAGATGTTTATTCATAGCTCACTAAATTCACACAAATTACGGGATGGAAGTTTACGGGAGCGCAGTTGGCGCCTAATATTTATTCCCAAGGGTACAGATCAGGCACATGTGCTGTCCAAGACATCAATGTGTGTTCACTGTAATGAATCACTGTAGCGCAATTCTGATCTCGCAACACGGACAAATATCCTTTTGGAAGATGTCATCGCCATTAGAGGAGACTACCAAGTATGAATGCAGGTGGCCGGCAATAATGTACCGGCAATAATGTACCAGATGTTTATTCATAGGTCACTAAATTCCCACAAATTACGGGAAGGTAGTTTACGGGAGCACAGTTGGCGCCTAACATTTATTCCCAAGGATACAGATCAGGCACATGTGCTATCCAAGACATCAATGTGTGTTCACTGTAATGAATCACTGTAGCGCAATTCTGACCTCGCAACACGGACTGATATCCTTTTGGAAGATGTCATCGCCATTAGAGGAGACTACCATGAATGCATGCAGGTGGCCGGCAATAATGTACCAGCAATAATGTACCAGATGTTTATTCATAGGTCACTAAATTCCCACAAATTACGGGACGGTAGTATACGGGAGCACAGTTGGCGCCTAATATTTATTCCCAAGGGTACAGACCAGGCGCATGTGCTATCCAAGACATCAATGTGTGTTCACTGTAATGAAACACTGTAGCGCAATTGTGACCTCGCAACACGGACAGATATCCTTTTGGAAGATGTCATCGCCATTAGAGGAGACTACCAAGAATGAATGCAGGTGGCCGGAAATAATGTACCGGCAATAATGTACCAGATGTTTATTCATAGGTCACTAAATTCCCACAAATTACGGGACGGTAGTATACGGTAGCACAGTTGGCGCCTAATATTTATTCCCAAGGGTACAGACCAGGCACATGTGCTATCCAAGACATCAATGTGTGTTCACTGTAATGAAACACTGTAGCGCAATTCTGACCTCGCAACACGGACAGATATCCTTTTGGAAGATGTCATCGCCATTAGAGGAGACTACCAAGAATGCATGCAGGTGGCCGGCAATAATGTACCAGCAATAATGTACCAGATGTTTATTCATAGGTCACTAAATTCCCACAAATTACGGGACGGTAGTATACGGGAGCACAGTTGGCGCCTAATATTTATTCCCAAGGGTACAGATCAGGCGCATGTGCTATCCAAGACATCAATGTGTGTTCACTGTAATGAAACACTGTAGCGCAATTCTGACCTCGCAACACGGACAGATATCCTTTTGGAAGGTGTCATCGCCATTAGAGGAGACTACCAAGAATGAATGCAGGTGGCCGACAATAATGTACCGGCAATAATGTACCAGATGTTTATTCATAGGTCACTAAATTCCCACAAATTACGGGACGGTAGTATACGGGAGCACAGTTGGCGCCTAATATTTATTCCCAAGGGTACAGACCAGGCACATGTGCTATCCAAGACATCAATGTGTGTTCACTGTAATGAAACACTGTAGCGCAATTCTGACCTCGCAACACGGACAGATATCCTTTTGGAAGATGTCATCTCCATTAGAGGAGACTACCAAGAATGAATGCAGGTGGACGGCAATAATGTACCGGCAATAATGTACCAGATGTTTATTCATAGGTCACTAAATTGCCACAAATTACGGGACGGTAGTTTACGGGAGCACAGTTGCAGCCTAATATTTATTCCCAAGGGTACAGATCAGGCACATGTGCTATCCAAGACATCAATGTGTGTTCACTGTAATGAAACACTGTAGCGCAATTCTGACCTCGCAACACGGACAGATATCATTTTGGAAGATGTCATCGCCATTAGAGGAGACTACCAAGACTGAATGCAGGTGGCCGGCAATAATGTACCGGCAATAATGTACCAGATGTTTAATCATAGCTCACTAAATTCACACAAATTACGGGATGGAAGTTTACGGGAGCGCAGTTGGCGCCTAATATTTATTCCCAAGGGTACAGATCAGGCACATGTGCTGTCCAAGACATCAATGTGTGTTCACTGTAATGAATCACTGTAGCGCAATTCTGATCTCGCAACACGGACAAATATCCTTTTGGAAGATGTCATCGCCATTAGAGGAGACTACCAAGTATGAATGCAGGTGGCCGGCAATAATGTACCGGCAATAATGTACCAGATGTTTATTCATAGGTCACTAAATTCCCACAAATTACGGGAAGGTAGTTTACGGGAGCACAGTTGGCGCCTAACATTTATTCCCAAGGATACAGATCAGGCACATGTGCTATCCAAGACATCAATGTGTGTTCACTGTAATGAAACACTGTAGCGCAATTCTGACCTCGCAACACGGACTGATATCCTTTTGGAAGATGTCATCGCCATTAGAGGAGACTACCAAGAATGGATGCAGGTGGCCGGCAATAATGTACCAGCAATAATGTACCAGATGTTTATTCATAGGTCACTAAATTCCCACAAATTACGGGACGGTAGTATACGGGAGCACAGTTGGCGCCTAATATTTATTCCCAAGGGTACAGACCAGGCGCATGTGCTATCCAATACATCAATGTGTGTTCACTGTAATGAAACACTGTAGCGCAATTGTGACCTCGCAACACGGACAGATATCCTTTTGGAAGATGTCATCGCCATTAGAGGAGACTACCAAGAATGAATGCAGGTGGCCGGAAATAATGTACCGGCAATAATGTACCAGATGTTTATTCATAGGTCACTAAATTCCCACAAATTACGGGACGGAAGTATACGGGAGCACAGTTGGCGCCTAATATTTATTCCCAAGGGTACAGACCAGGCACATGTGCTATCCAAGACATCAATGTGTGTTCACTGTAATGAAACACTGTAGCGCAATTCTGACCTCGCAACACGGACAGATATCCTTTTGGAAGATGTCATCGCCATTAGAGGAGACTACCAAGAATGCATGCAGGTGGCCGGCAATAATGTACCAGCAATAATGTACCAGATGTTTATTCATAGGTCACTAAATTCCCACAAATTACGGGACGGTAGTTTACGGGAGCACAGTTGGCGCCTAATATTTATTCCCAAGGGTACAGATCAGGCACATGTGCTATCCGAGACATCAATGTGTGTTCACTGTAATGAAACACTGTAGCGCAATTCTGACCTCGCAACACGGACAAATATTCTTTTGCAAGATGTCATCGCCATTAGAGGAGACTACCAAGAATGAATGCAGGTGGCCGGCAATAATGTACCAGCAATAATGTACCAGATGTTTATTCATAGGTCACTAAATTCCCACAAATTACGGGACGGTAGTTTACGGGAGCGCAGTTGGCGCCTAATATTTATTCCCAAGGGTACAGATCAGGCACATGTGCTATCCAAGACATCAATGTGTGTTCACTGTAATGAAACACTGTAGCGCAATTCTGACCTCGCAACACGGACCAATATCCTTTTGGAAGATGTCATCGCCATTAGAGGAGACTACCAAGAATGAATGCAGGTGGCCGGCAATAATGTACCGGCAATAATGTACCAGATGTTTATTCATAGGTCACTAAATTCCCACAAATTACGGGACGGTAGTTTACGGGAGCACAGTTGGCGTCTAATATTTATTCCCAAGGGTACAGATCAGGCACATGTGCTATCCAAGACATCAATGTGTGTTCACTGTAATGAAACACTGTAGCGCAATTCTGACCTCGCAACACGGACAGATATCCTTTTGGAAGATGTCATCGCCATTAGAGGAGACTACCAAGAATGAATGCAGGTGGCCGGCAATAATGTACCGGCAATAATGTACCAGATGTTTATTCATAGGTCACTAAATTCGCACAAATTACGGGACGGTAGTTTACGGGAGCACAGTTGGCGCCTAATATTTATTCCCAAGGGTACAGACCAGGCACATGTGCTATCCAAGACATCAATGTGTGTTCACTGTAATGAAACACTGTAGCGCAATTCTGACCTCGCAACACGGACAGATATCCTTTTGGAAGATGTCATCGCCATTAGAGGAGACTACCAAGAATGAATGCAGGTGGCCGGCAATAATGTACCGTCAATAATGTACCAGATATTTATTCATAGGTCACTAAATTCCCACAAATTACGGGACGGTAGTTTACGGGAGCGCAGTTGGCGCCTAATATTTATTCCCAAGGGTACAGATCAGGCACATGTGCTATCCAAGACATCAATGTGTGTTCACTGTAATGAAACACTGTAGCGCAATTCTGACCTCGCAACACGGACAGATATCCTTTAGGAAGATGTCATCTCCATTAGAGGAGACTACCAAGAATGAATGCAGGTGGCCGGCAATAATGTACCGGCAATAAAGTACCAGATGTTTATTCATAGGTCACTAAATTCCCACAAATTACGGGACGGTAGTTTACGGGAGCACAGTTGGCGCCTAATATTTATTCCCAAGGGTACAGACCAGGCACATGTGCTATCCAAGACATCAATGTGTGTTCACTGTAATGAAACACTGTAGCGCAATTCTGACCTCGCAACACGGACAGATATCCTTTTGGAAGATGTCATCGCCATTAGAGGAGACTACCAAGAATGAATGCAGGTGGCCGGCAATAATGTACCGTCAATAATGTACCAGATATTTATTCATAGGTCACTAAATTCCCACAAATTACGGGACGGTAGTTTACGGGAGCGCAGTTGGCGCCTAATATTTATTCCCAAGGGTACAGATCAGGCACATGTGCTATCCAAGACATCAATGTGTGTTCACTGTAATGAAACACTGTAGCGCAATTCTGACCTCGCAACACGGACAGATATCCTTTAGGAAGATGTCATCTCCATTAGAGGAGACTACCAAGAATGAATGCAGGTGGCCGGCAATAATGTACCGGCAATAAAGTACCAGATGTTTATTCATAGGTCACTAAATTCCCACAAATTACGGGACGGTAGTTTACGGGAGCACAGTTGGCGCCTAATATTTATTCCCAAGGGTACAGACCAGGCACATGTGCTATCCAAGACATCAATGTGTGTTCACTGTAATGAAACACTGTAGCGCAATTCTGACCTCGCAACACGGACAGATATCCTTTTGGAAGATGTCATCGCCATTAGAGGAGACTACCAAGAATGAATGCAGGTGGCTGGCAATAATGTACCGTCAATAATGTACCAGATATTTATTCATAGGTCACTAAATTCCCACAAATTACGGGACGGTAGTTTTCGGGAGCGCAGTTGGCGCCTAATATTTATTCCCAAGGGTACAGATCAGGCACATGTGCTATCCAAGACATCAATGTGTGTTCACTGTAATGAAACACTGTAGCGCAATTCTGACCTCGCAACACGGACAGATATCCTTTTGGAAGATGTCATCTCCATTAGAGGAGACTACCAAGAATGAATGCAGGTGGCCGGCAATAATGTACCGGCAATAATGTACCAGATGTTTATTCATAGGTCACTAAATTCCCACAAATTATGGGACGGTAGTTTACGGGAGCACAGTTGGCGCCTAATATTTATTCCCAAGGGTACAGATCAGGCACATATGCTATACAAGACATCAATGTGTGTTCACTGCTGTCATCATGTCTTCGAGTACTACCAAGCACCACTTAGCATAATTCTGCCTTCACCGGCCTGCATCTGTGGCGCGGTGCATGTTTCGTGCAGCTATTTGCCTTGATGACGGCGTGTAAGCACCTAACCATCAACCTGGTGTTACAAGAAATGCGGGACAGGCAACATGTATCAATGATGCTGTGCCCACTGACGATGTAGTTGGGTCAACACAGGAACACGTAGCGGTCATGTGATGTGGAGCTGCATCTCCGAAACACTATTCTCTTGCTCCAGCATTGTGCTCTTCTGTTAGGTGTGCTACAGGTCCCTACCTACGAGGGCTATTCAGAAAGTAGGGAACGTTTCGAATTTAAAAAAAATTAAGTGCAAGAAATACTTTTTATTATATACATCTGAAAGTTCGACTTTCCCACATAGTCACCAAACACACTGAGGCCCTTATCATAGCGGCGGACAAGCTTTGAAAGACCTTCGTCGTAAAATTCCGCCGTCTGAGACTTCAGCCAGTGAATCACGCCCGCCTGGAGTCCCGCGTCGTCATCAAAGCGCTGCCTAGCAAGCCAGTTCTTCATCTTGGGAAACAAGTGGAAGTCGCTTGGTGCAAGATCGAGGCTGTAGAGCGGATGAGCAAAAATTTCCCATTTGATTCAATTAAGGACTTCTTTAGTGCGGTTTGCCGTGTGAGGTCGGGCACTGTCATGCAAAAACAAAATTTTGGACGTCAGCTTTCCTTGGCGTTTGTTTTGAACTGCTCTTCTAAAAGCAAAAAGAAAATGGCTCTGAGCACCATGGGACTTAACTTCTGAGTCCCCTAGAACTTAGAACTACTTAAACCTAACTAACCTAAGGACATCACACACATCCATGTCCGAGGCAGGATTCGAACCTGCGACCGTAGCGGTCACGCGGTTCCAGACTGCAGCGCCTAGAACCGCTCGGCCACTCCGGCCGGCTGCTCTTCTAAGGCTGTGCAAAGTCTAACAGTACTGGGTAGAATTTATGGTTGCTCCACGGTCGAGAAAATCAATAAGAAGCACACCTTGCCTATCCCAAAACACTACCACCATCAACTTCCTTGCTGACAAGGTTTGCAAACATTTTCTTGGTTTTTGGGGGACCTTGTGTGTCCCCATTCCATGGATTATAATTTTGTGTCGCAACTGACGTGTTTCACCCAAGTCTCGCCACCAGTTACGATTCGATCCAGTAATGAATCACCATGTTGTGGGTAGGCCTCCAGAAATGTCAACGTTGCCCCCATTCGCGGTTCTTTATGGTGCTCTGTAATCATTTTGGGCACCGATTGTGCACAAAATTTGTGATAGCCTAGCTTTTCAGTGACAATTTCAAACAACAAAGTCGGTGAAACTTGTGGAAACGAAAGAGAAGGCTCCGTTATAGCGAAGCGACGGTTTTCAACAACCGCTTCATCAACTTTAGCGACAAGATCGTTAGTCATAATGCTCGGACGTCCACTCTTCTCTTCACCACGAACGTTGGTTCGGCCATTTTTAAACAGAATGCACGCTTTCCGGACGGAACATTCACTCATTACGTTGTTTCCGTACATTTCGCACAGTTCACGATAAATTTCTATAGGTTTTAGGTTTTTTGCCAACAAAAACCGTATCACAGACCGCGCCTCACAACTGGCGGGATTTTCGATTGCAGCGCATATTTCAAATTCTAATACGGTATCGAAAATACAGAAGCGCAGAGACGTTCCCCCTGTTGGATGCCGACTGAGCTCCCGAGCACGTACATACCAAAATATACGCTATCGGCGCGCGCCTAGCGGCGTCAGACGGAAACGTTCCCTACTTTCTGAATAGCCGTCGTATACTGGATTACAGAGTGGGGGACCCTGCGACCTCTACGTTTAGTGATGAGACGTGTCGCCCAGTACCATACGGCCTGCGCGTTATTCCACCATCCCTCAACCACTTTCCATAGTTGTTCACGACAGAAGTACGGAAACAGCCGACCAGAGTTTCCGGCCGCAGTGCCACAAAAATGTTCCCTTTGTCAGACCCACTTATATCAGTGGATTTCCGCTTTTGCGGCCCATATCTTCGCTATAATGACTGCATATTCCTCTCTCTTCCGCTTACATTCTTTGCTCACTGTGTCATGTGTCGGCAGCATCACCAGGAGGCATTCAACCTAATTGTGGACAGTGGTCATAATGTTTTGCCTCATCAGTGTAGTCTAAAGAGTTACGACAAGGTGACAGTAAGGGTTGAAAGTGTTAAATTCTTGGGATTTGAACTTAATAATTCAGTAGGCGGGATCGTGCTGCACCTGCTGAAGTGCGTAACAATATTTATTTGTAAGGCGAATTTTGTCAGATAATAGACGATATAAAAATAAAAAAATAAAAAAAATAGTAGCGTACTTCGCTTGCTTTCATTCCTTAACGTAACTTGGGTCAACTTGTGAGGATCTTGCATCCTGAAATCATACATATTATTTACTCATTGCGGTCCGCCCCCGGTAGCTGAATGGTACAGTTCGGCACTAGCGGCCGTGCGAAGCGGAGGTCCGATACTTCCGCCTGTGCGGCGAGTGCGAGTGTTTGTTTACTTGTGGACTTAGTCTGCGCGCGGGCTAGTAACAACGATCATGGCGAACAAGTACAGGAAAACTACATTGCGGTTCAATTTCTGCAAAGACTACGAACGACCAAAGGCTTTAGCAGTGGAACGATTCATTCGAGAGGACGTCAAGATACCGCCAAACGATATTGTTGGAATTCACCTGTCCATCGTTAGTCCCACGGTGTATGTTAAGATGGTAAATGACGCGGCGTGTGAGAGAATTCTACAGGCGACAAAAGCAGGTCTCCGATTTTGCCATAGTGACGGGAATGTCGGCACGGTAACTGTAGAACATACTGGTCTGGGTGTACGGACAATACGTGTGTTTGAGCTGCCATTTGAGCTCCCGGCTGACGAAGTTATCGAGGCTTTTAAGCCATACGGCACGGTACATGGTCACACAGCAGAACGCTGGACACAATTCGCCACGTACCCTGTTCTTAACGGAGTGCGACAGATCACTATTGATCTTCAGAAACATGTACCGTCCTATCTGACAATTGGTGGTTGTCGGGCGGTGGTGATTTACGATGGTCAACCACGTACATGTTCTGGCTGTGGCCAGGAGGGACACCTCAGGTCGAACTGTATGCAACGGCGGATTACGCAACTGCCTAAAGGTGTGTGGGAGCCGTCGCCAGCGATGACAGTACTACCGATCACCTATGCCAAGGCCCTCACTGCGTCCGCTGATGACCGAAAGGACACAGCCCCGGTGGAAGATCAAGATGGCACTCTCCAAAACCTTGTAGCAGACGTCGGGATGACAGAGGATGCTGCTCCATCGAACTTACAATCTACGGCGACAACATCAGATGAGACCGAACTCCCACCAAGCACACTGATAGTAAACGAAGCAGTTCCAGCCACTACGGATGCTGTTCCGTCTGGAACGCACTCTGAGACGACAGCATCAGTTTCGACCGAACTCCCGCCGAGTACAACGATGGGACTCGAAACACTTCCTGTTCCTACGGATGCTTTTCTGTCGGGCAGCCGTGATTCCTTACAATCTGAGGACACGGAAGGAAGATCACGCAAACAACGTTCCCCGAAAAGGAGGAAACGGCGTCGTCGCACGACATCTCCTAGGGATGACTCCCCTTGCCCCGACGACGATGTGCCTGTGGACCAAGACGACACAACAGCCTCTACGAAACAGGATGAGGCAATGGAAACTGTTCGATCAGACCAGCAGCGGTCTGTCACATTGCCGGTACCGGGACGTGGTGATGCTGAAGAGGCAGCACAACCAGTTGGCGCTCCAGACGCAGATGATGTGGCAATGGACACGAATATATCACTGTCTGCAAAGATGTGGTATGACGATATTGAGGAGGCGCCGGACGTCATACAGAGGCAGCCGGCACTCACGAAGACAGCCTAATAATTGCTGAAGGTGAAGGGAGAGGGGCGAGAGAACGTCTTCTAACTCAGCCCCCAGCGCCGAAGCAGGGAGATGTTTTTGCGCGTCGACAGAGTGGGATTCAACGGCATGCGAACCGTATTGCGACATTAAATATAAATGACGTGCGTTCACCGGCCAAAATACACCTACTGAAGGAAACGATTTGGGCATCTGATGTGGATATTGCTTTGCTGCAGGAAGTCCACATAGCTGCACTCCCATACATCGCAGGCTACCAATCCTATTCGTCACATGGAGATCACAATGGGAGTGGGGTGGCAGTTTACGTGCGAGATGGCTTCCCAGTGGAAAACGTGTGTTACCTTCCGTCGGCCAGGGGAATGGCTTTCACGACGTTTGGGACACGCATCATCAATCTTTATGCACCATCGGGAAACAATCGGCGGCGGGAAAGGGCACGATTTTATGCAGAAGACATTGCCCCACTTTTCCATGGACGTTATGAATGTGTAATAATTGATGGAGATTTCAACTGCGTTCTCAGCCAGAAAGACCAATGGCCGCAAGCAAACATCAGCCAGGAGTTGCGAATCGTTGTCAACGACCTTGTACTTAGTGACACGTGGGAATTACGACATGGAGATGCACCGGGATACACCTATGTGACCAGTCATTCGGCGAGCAGGTTAGATCGCATTTATATCTCGCGGGCTCATGCAAATGATGTCCAGGACGCGGAACGCTGGCCATTGGCATTTTCAGATCACAGCGCTTACATCTGTACGGTGCTTCTTCCCCGTAGAGAGGTGTGGAACAGTAAGGCCCCGTGGAAATTAAACATTCAACATCTACATGATCCAGAATGCCGTCACCGGATCCTTGAGACATGGACGATGTGCGAGCGAAGGGTTGGAAGGTATGCGACGAAGCTTGATTGGTGGCTGACTTGTGCTAAACCGGCGCTTCGCCGTACGTTCATCTCATATAGCAGGGAGATGGCAGAATGGCGCCGCCGTACGACCGACTTTTATTTTGCAGCACTGCGCGACCTGGACGATGGTCCACCGGGACAGGACGTCTGGATCGAACGCAAAAGGATAAAAGCTAAACTAGTGGCTTTAGCTCGGAAACATCTTCAGGGAACCATGGTGCGCGCCAGATGTCACGATACGATAATGCACGAGATTCCTTCCATGCACCACGTCGTGAATGAACGAAAACACCGACGACGCGTTTTGGTACAGGAATTAATTACCCGCGAAGACCGAAGAGTGACGCGTCAAGCGGACATTGTCTCTGCATTCGTCGACCATTACCAACACATTTATCGGGAAGAAGCAGCCCCTGTCGATGACCCCGAACGTATAGCCACGTACGTCTCCCGTACACTGACGGTGGAAGCCGCGGGAACCTTACTGGAAGCCATTAGCTGTGAGGAAGTACATGATGCGATCGCAAAGGGTGCGTTGAATCGGTCCCCAGGCATTGATGGACTTCCTGCTGAATTTTATAGCGAATTTCGCAACGAAATGGCACCGCGATGGACGGAAATGTACAACGAGATGTTAAATTCCGATGCGCCTATTCCACCGGCTTTTATGGAAGGCCTCTTGGTGCCAGTACATAAACCGTAGCCAGGAATTACGGTCACACATTATCGCCCCATCACCCTGCTTAATGCCGACTATAAAATCTTTGCACTGTTGCTAGCGTTCCGATGTCGTATGTTAATTCGTAGCGTTCTCTCTCCAGAACAGACGACACCGGGTGGATCGGTGAATGTGCAAACAGCTACTGCCGAATGCCGTGATGTGATAGCGCTAGCGGAGGAGTGCCGGCTGAAAGCGGCGATGGTGGCGGTTGATTTTGACAGTGCTTTTGATAAGGTGCGCCACAACTATCTGTACGCTGTACTGGAACAAATGGGATTTCCAGACCGTTTTACTGGTCGCATTAGAAGGATTTATGGGGGCGCACAATCCTTGGTACAGGTTAATGGGCGCATAGCAGGGCCCATTCAAATTCGACGATCCATTCGCCAGGGCTGCCCTCTTTCGATGCTGCTGTTCGCGATAGCGTTGGAACCATTAATTGGGAGGCTAACAAATTCTCTTTCTGGGATGGAACTGTGGGGCTACACCTTCAAATGTCGTGCCTACGCGGACGACCTCCTGCTGCTCGTTCGTTCTGAGGAAGAGGTGAAGACGGTCCTTGAACTGTTGTTGGACCACAGTGTGACGGCGGGTAGTGCAGTGAACATGAACAAATCGGCAGCAATGCCGGTTGGAAGGGGCCTTACGCCGGAAGAAATCAGTCCGTTTCCTTATGTGCAACGATTCCGCTATCTCGGCATAGACTTTACCTCATCTGTAAAACATACTGCGGCAGTTAACTACCGACGTATTTTACAGACAACACGTACCATGGTCCGACAACATATCCTACGGCGCCTTGATCCTTTGCAGCGAGTCGTATATCTGAACACTTATGTGGTTTCCCGAATGGTGCATATTTCGCAGATCCTGCCCCTACCACTCACGCTCGGACGTCGATTTCAATCAGCACTAGGCTATTTTGTGATGATTGGATCGCCCCTCAAGGTGCGATACGCAACGCTCACGCTCCCTACGGACAAGGGGGGACTCGGACTTACAAATGTTCACTGCCGAGCGACGGCGCTCCTTCTAGCCACGATGTACAAGCAATGGCGTAGCGGGCGTGATTCCCTTACATCCCGCCTACTGGATCTCCTGGTTCCAGCGTCCCTCACACCTCCGGTGGCGGTGGGCAACATTACGTCACATTTTGCGCTTGTATCAACATTTATCGTGGAACTTAGTTATATCAGAGACGAGCTTCCGCGCACGAGACCACCATGCGCGAAGGATTTTTATGTTTGGCTGCTACGACGGATAAATCGTAATGTCATTGAACTCAAACACCCCAAGTTGCATTGGCCGAAGATTTGGATACATGTGCACCAAAAATTCCTTCCTACCTTCGTTCGGGCACTGTGGTTCTCTGTCACCTGTGGCAAGTTCAACACCAACCAACGACTCCATGCAATTGGACTAGTGGACACTTCACTATGCCCGAAATGTCGCCAAGTGGATGACGACCATCACCGCTTAACTTGTATCACGGTGGAGGAGGTATGGCTCCTCGGAAGACAGATGGTGGCTTGCTACCTCCGTGTGACCCCGCAACATATTACACCTGCTTCCTTCTTACATCCGGAGAGTGACTACTTTCCGGCGACTAAATCACACTCGATCATCTGGGTCAAAGGTTGGACGATCGCGTACCTCTATGGGGATGCTGCCAAGTCGCGACTCGACTTTTGGTATTTCTTGCAGCAAGCCCACAATGAGGTTCATAGATGGTCTCACTATCGGAAAACCTTTGCCAATTATCTTCAGGCAGTCTTCCTCGACCCCCCACGCAGTTGGGAGGTGCCGGGTGCAGTCGGTGTGCACATTTGACAGCTGATAATGAACCTCACGTTTCTCTCACCGCTCCATATATAATGCACAAACTATACCATGAAATGCTCTACATGTTCCTTTTAACAGAGTGATCTTTATGAAAAATAAATAAATAAATACATAAAAATAACATCCCTGTATCCCTGTTCCTTTACATTTGTGATTTGTTTTACAATGATTTTTTATTTTTATTTTTATTTTTTGTTTTTGCAAAGGATGCATTTCATTTAGTGTTTGTAAAAAAAATTAATTTCTTATATATAAAAAAAGTGGTCAGCGTGACATTAAATAAAAATAATAATAAAAAAAAGTGGTTAGCGTTCAAGCCCCGTAATCGCTGGATCAAAAATTAAAAAAAAGAAAAAAAATAAAATAAAAAAAAGAAGAAAAAATGGTCAGCTTGACGGACTGTCAATCCGCTGGGCCCGGGTTCGATTCCCGGATGGGTCGGAGAATTTTTCTCCACCCAGGGACTGGGTGTTGTGGTGTCCTCATCATCATCCTATCATCCTCATCGACTGCTGGTCGCCGAAGTCGCGTCAAATTGAAAGACCGGCACCCGGCGAACGGTCTGCCCGATGGGGGTCCCTAGCCATACGATTAAATAAATAAATAAAAACCACTTGTTGTCACTTTTAAGCTTATTCTCTGGTTTCGCTGCGTACTGAGTGTCGATAGTGATGCAATAACAGCTGATTAGGCTGTATCCAGCTGCAAAAAGTCATCTTTGCTTGCTGATAATCGGTTGTGAATAATCGTTGTTGTTTGCGTTATGCGAGCACTGGGCGCAGCGTTCTAGAGATGCACGCTTGTTTAGGCGTGTATTCCTCAATATTTCATTAGGGCTGTTGTTAGCATACAGCTGATTTATCAGTTTCTGGCTCCACTAAGTTAACTAAAAATAGATGACTGCATTGCAATACACTGGGATTTTGATGCCTATGTAATGATGCATGCAAATGTTGAAATAAAGGATGTTCTTCTGGGTGGACCTCTAAATTACAAATGTCCAAAATGACAGCGTTAATGACTGCGAGTTGTTCTTGTAACATATGATACCGAATATGAGTGATTATAATTTTCTTGGTAACCTTGATTCAGTACGTTATCGGCCGGCCGACATGGCCGCGCGATTCTGGCGCTGCAGTCTGGAACCGCGAGACCGCTACGGTCGCAGGTTCGAATCCTGCCTCGGGCATGGATGTGTGTGATGTCCTTAGGTTAGTCAGGTTTAAGTAGTTCTAAGTTCTAGGGGACTAATGACCTCAGCAGTTGAGTCCCATAGTGCTCAGAGCCATTTGAACCATTTTTTTCAGTACGTTATCCACTAGGGAATACTGATCTATGCTTCATTTACGAAAGTGTAGAGACAGGTTGTTAGAGGAGTAATCTGTCCTGATCAGTTTTTAATTGGTAGTTGAGATGGGTATTTCTCTCAAATTTGAGATGAACGATGGTTGCTTCATGGAATGAAATGGGCTGGCAGCTGTGGCTGGCTTGAAAGACGCTGTGTTGGAACTGCTGTGAGGGTCTTCCCTGTCGTGATGAGAACATTTCTGATGGCTATGGTCCAAACTGGAGTTACTAGAGCTTTGGCCGAACGCAGTACATTACGGAGTAGAGCTGCTAAGCGCATACCAGTGCAAAGGCTTGCGGCTGCAGCGAAATGCCTGTCGAGCTGTTACCCATTTGGGGATAAATCAACACAAGGAGACTAATGGAAGGAATTTGTTTGGTCCGGAAACTGTTAATTTGTTCTATTCTTATATAATCAAAAAACCATTGTTTTACCATTTTCCGACTTCCCAATGAATTTCTAGTAACAAATGTATAAATGTATAAATATTTGTTCCTGATTTAAAATACTGAAATAGGTAGACCATGTTTGTGCGATAAAAGCATTTAATTTTAGTTGTAAATGTCCTTACATAAATATTTATATTGTACGTAAGGGAAGATTTCGTCAGGTCAGAGGTCATAAGTTTGTCAGTCTAGTGTATATGACGGTCTACGGAATTTTTTTGGGAAAGAGTCCACGACATTGGAGCCCTATCCGCTAGCCAGGAATTCTGCGTCATGTGTCACTGCATCTACCTCAATAGTGGACATCGTGATAACGAGAACCTTCTCCAATCCCTTGGTACTGATGATAAATTTGGTTCATTCGATAATGAAAAAGAAACTGATTTGAGAGAAATATTTACATTCTTTCTTTTTGTTTTGCAGCCCCGCATTGACAAATGAAGTTTCCACGCCTGATATCACCCTTGTCAGGTCAAAGGCAACTCGTTCGTTCCATAGTCCCTGTGCCCAAGAAGCAATTGAAACGAGGCAATGTGCTGTGCACGAGTTACCACGCTTCAGACAAGCAGGAATTTTAAGAACTTCATGTGATACCAAAGAATATTAGGTGGTTTCAGAAAGAAACCTGGTTGTTGTACGGGCAATAAAACTAATTAATCGAGCGCCGATTAGAATGCAGCGGGACGGCAGGAAACGGACGGCCAGAGCGTAGGTAGCGTGCTGAAGGGTTACGGTAAGAGCCGAGTCGGGCGCGGTAGGCCAGCACGGTAACTTGCAAGAACGTGTAGGTGGAAGGACACAGAAAAGCCAGGGGTAGCTTAGGAATACGACGCAGCATCCACAGGTGGACACCCCTTGGGGATGGAGAAGGTGGACTGGTCCGACCAAAGGCTGCGGAAGGGTAAAAAAATAGTTCATTTGAAAAAACTTTAAATGAGTGCAGAGGGCCATGGTAAAATTTACAGAAGAGTGTAAATCAAAAGTGTATTTGCGCAGAAAGCAACAGGGAAAGTATAAGGTAAAATGCGTTTGTTTTAAGGGCAGAGGTGGTGGCTAATGTCACAAGTCGTATAGTGGGGGTGAAGGAGCGCACAGCTCGCCATTTTTGAGGACTAGCGGCTAGACCAGGGAGCAGTATGGATGGCCGGCAGTTGCGCTCCCGCAAGATTACCAACTAAGCTTTGCTTTTTGGCTAAATCTGAATAAGACTGAGACAAAGTAACGTTCGCATAGGAGGTGAGGTTATTTTGACTGTGAATGAATGTTTATCTTACTGTGTGACAATTACTGAGGTACAGACGCAAATAGTTAATTAAGCAAGGCTTAGCGCATGCAATAACATTAGAGTCATTGAACATAGTAAGTCATATGCTGTGATTGCTCCTGCTGTTGCAATTCTGTTTTTGTTTTCTGCCAGTGATCATTATGACCGATTGGTTATGATCATGTTTATTTTTATGTGAGGTACCAAGTGTAAGTAAAGACAGAGTTCCGTGGCATCCAGAAATACAAGATCCTAGCCTTGTGCACTAAAAGACCCGTGTGGCAGATGAGTGAATGATATTAAAACGATCACAATTGGTATTAGCCTGATTGAGACAGCAACCAAAGGCAATCGGTATCCGACAGTGGTCTAAAATCCACTTCGAGGGGCATATCCGTCTGACCGCTATATGGCTGGATTCTGGCTTGTTTCTAATCATTGTATCAATGGATTTTGGGGCCAACGAGTCTCTAGATTATAATTTCTTTTATCAGAGCTGAGTTGCATCATTTAGTACCACCGGAATTCCTCTCCAAAATCCTAGTTGTACTTATTTTCTAAGTCCAGAATCCAACTGCAGGTAACGGCAGGTAATACTACAGGTCGAGAAAGTGCGGAGGCTGATTACGCTGCCACCGCGCAGGTAAGTCATAAAGAGGACCTGCCACGCACCTCTGTAAATCTACCGCTTACCGTACCAGACGGTCCAAGGGGTCCAGTACGTTATGAGTTAGGATTTGTAATTCCGCAGAGGGGATGTTACAAAGTGGTTCATCGGCCAAGGGAATGTTCCACAATGTTGCAAACCAACGTCCTGCAGAGCGAATTCTCTGGGCAGTGTAAAACTGTAACTCCAGAGCAGGCGAAGGCAAGGTCCTCAACGTAAATATCAGCCGTTCAAACGTGGGGAGCTGACCACCACGACACATAGACATAATCGGCGACTTCGAGCGAAACTCCCTCAAACACCCAACCCTCAGTAAACGTCCCTTACGTGAGGTGCGCACACGCTTAAAACCCATTCACGGTGCCGCAAAGGCGTCACATCCAGAACCACCAAGGGAACCGAGTCGAAGCAGCGCCACCCACAGGGATACCGTGAGCGCAGGTATCGATACAAGCGCGTGCACTGCTCACGAACAACAACAACAACAACAACAACAACAACAAATCCGTAACTGGCAAGCGCAACACAAGACAACTAAAAAATTTTCTTCTTAAGTGGTGCATACACCATAGAGACACACAGATCAAAAATGTGTTCAAAATCGGCACTAGAAAGCAAGAAATAGATGAACTCAATCACTTCAGTATTTACTCACCAATTCAACCACAAAAAATCACGTAACACATAAGTAATATTTTTATTAGAGGATAGCAAATTAGTGACACTCTTAGCGATGTGTATATAGTGTAATGGATATAACATTCAGCGCTAGAATGATTGTAAATGAGATGTACAACTGTAACAGTAATGTGCATGCAAATGTAATTACAAATGTAACATACTTTCCCAATTGTTCAAAGTTGCCCAAAAGAAAGTACTTGCAAAGGAAAAATATGACACGTAGTAGTTTTGCACTGTAGCATTCAAAATTAACTAACTAACCACACATCTACTAGAATTTTCTCAACTCATTACTTGAGTCCACATAAAATATATTTGTTTACTCCAAAAATGTGAGTATTGTAAAATACCATTAATTCTTCCCTCACATTAAATGGTTCAATTATTCACAAAACAGAACAGTGGAAGCTGCAGCTTCTCAGCTAATCTCACGAACTGTAGCCCAAGAAACAGGAATGTACGGTGTACATTTCTTGAATACTGACAAAATAAGATAGTAACTGAAAAAAATTGCAATAGTAGAAACTGATCAAACAGCCCAGAAGGGCATCAAAAAATGGTTCAAATGGCTCTGAGCACCATGGGACTTAACTTCTGAGGTTATCAGTCCCCTAGAACGTAGAACTACTTAAACCTAACTAACCTAAGGACATCACACACATCCATGCCCGAGGCAGGATTCGAACCTGCGACTGTATCGGTCGCGCGATTCCCGACTGTAGCGCCTAGAACAGCTCGGCCACTCCGGCCGGCGAAGGGTATTAAGCCTGGTAGGTTAACGAAAATGTAAGGTTGGGTTAAACTAATAGGAGACAATGTTAAATGAAATTATTTGAAATAGAGTTGAATCGGGAGTATCATTCGAAAATATCGCGATAGGTAGGTCGACAAAATGTAGAGTGGCTATTGCTACAGAAACTGTACTACTAATACAAGTAGTTCCATCAACACCTGGTTTACGGCGACAACGTCCTGTTATCCGTAAATGATCAGTTTTGTAACACTTGTAACCTCCCCGCAGAAATTATTAAAATGAAAATAATTAAACGTTAATGGGCATCGTGCTAAACATAACTTTCCAGCAGAAATAAAAGAAAAGTCTATAATAATGAAAACGAGCCAAATATTTGGTCCCCACAAAAATTATAGAATAATAATGACCCAAATGTAAACTCGACACAAAAATTGAGAAATGAAATTTAATCATTAAACTCACAATAATAGGGCAGCATCGCTGACCTTAGGCCCTGTGCAATAATTAATCTGATAAATTGATTCTTGGAGGAAAAGCATAGGAAATATTGTTTCAATTGGAATGATTCTTTTCTTAAAAACGATTGCTTTGAAAACAAAATTATTATTGGGGCATTTCTTGAACAAATTAATTACAATTAACATACATTACATTATCAGATGTGTGCAATGCTGCTTCATTACCTTATTTAACAATATACTTCATCCCGAACCTTGACCAGGGACCCATGTCGACGCCCGCCGACTCCTCACACACAACTCCGACTGAGTACAACTCGCAACTGAACATCCTACTCGCAACTGAACTCTCGCGCAGTCAAGCGCAGATTAGACACGATAAATAACTCTCTAGTCAGAGATTCTGTCATGCCTCGCCATCGCTGGTACTGAATACATACGCGTTTCATAGCCCTCCACTGGGGGGGGGGCAAAAATTTGGCAGCGATGGTGAGTCATTTGGACTTGCCATGAGCAACAAATTTTTTCTTAACTAATTAACTTTACAATCACAGAATATTCAGATGTAGAACATAAAGTAAATGTGGTGCACATGCACCGAGTACAAAACATATTAGACAATAAAATGTGAGTACAAAACATATTAACAAATGACATAAGTGCACATGCACTGAAAAATTCTTCAACGTTTTCGCAACAAATAAACATAATGAGTACAAATCTCATTGACAAATGACATAAGTGCACATGTACTGTAGTTCAGAACATATCAGCAAATCAAAATGCACATACAATGAGTAGAAATCATGTTAGTAAAATGACAAAAGTGCACACGCACTGAAAAACTCTTTAGCATTTTCACAACAAATAAACGTAATGGCAAAAAAAAATCATGTTGACAAGTGACATAAGTGCACATGTACTATAGTTCAGAACATATCAGCAAATCACAAAATGAATATACGATAAGTAGAAATCATGTTAGAAAAATGACAAAATGCACACGCACTGTAGTTCAGAATATATCGAAAAAAATGTGTAGGCCATGAATACAAATGATGTTAGCAAAAAATGATTTTCACTGTGTTGCAAGAATTAGGATAGGAAAGGGAAGGATTGCATCATGGTTGTAGCACTTTAGGTTGCACGCAGCTGCACTGAAAGTCCATATCTTTCTACTGTAGCACAACACCAAGTGAAACAATCTGAAATTCTTTTCCCAGAAGTATTTATCAGCGTACCCAAGACACTGAAATGTCGTAGTAATATTCCATGTTATCATTTTGGCAGTACATCAGGTACACCACACAGTGGGACCATAATAACGTCTCCATCGCTCACGGTGGTGGACAGCATGTCGTATCAACACCACGCTCTTACAAGGCACACCAATGTAGAATTAGTGCAAAAACCAAATATAGTGCTCCATGATCAAGAGGATATACAGGACAAATGGATATTGCAGTAATTCAGGGTAGTTAGGTCAGAAGGTGAAGGACATTAAGTCACATACTAGTCTTCATTGGGAATTACATTAGTAGTTTGCACCATTCATAGCCCAGTCATTGAACATTTCTGTACCATGTATGTAGTATTACAGAAAAATGTTCATTAATTGTTTTACAGAGAACATTGGCACTCATTCTCTAATTACAAATCATCAGGAGGTAGTCAATAACATAGTATTACAGAATAATGTTGATAATGAATCATTGGTCATCCCAATACAGTAATCAGTAGCATTCATTTCCCAGTTACAAAGCATTATTAATTAATCAGTAGCATTCATTTGTCAGTTACAAAGCATTATTAATTAATCAGTAGCATTCATTTCCCAGTTACAAAGCATTATTAATTAATCATTGGTCATCTCAATACAGTAATCAGTAGCATTCATTTCCCAGTTACAAAGCATTATTAATTAATCATTGGTCATCCCAATACAGTAATTAGTAGCATTAGCATTCATTTGTCAGTTACAAAGCATTATTAATTAATCATTGGTCATCTCAATACAGTAATCAGTAGCATTCATTTCCCAGTTACAAAGCATTATTAATTAATCATTGGTCATCCCAATACAGTAATCAGTAGCATTCATTTCCCAGTTACAAAGCATTATTAATTAATTGTTGGTCATCTCAATATAGTAATCAGTAGCATTCATTTCCCAGTTACAAAACATTATTAATTAATCATTGGTCATCTCAATACAGTAATCAGTAGCATTCATTAAAGCATTATTAATTAATCAGTAGCATTCATTTCCCAGTTACAAAACATTATTAATTAATCATTTGTCATTTCAATACAGTAATCAGTAGCATTCATTATTCAAGTGACATACTATTCAGAGCAAATCAGTATTACTCAGAACTCTCTTAAGCTGGTATCATTATTTGGCACTGGTAATACATTTTTTTGTTAGCAATGCATTGCTTTGGGTAATTATAGGGGAAAGCAAGAAGAGAAAAAAGAAAGAAAAAAAATTTGCTCCTGGGTTGTTCCTGTAAATGAAAATGTGTAACGTCATTCGTCATGAGTCAGCTGTAGCAAGGTTATGAGACAAGTAGAGTATATGTAATCACATTCATAAATGACATAGATTTAATGAACAACTGCTTATAGCACATTAATTTCATAAATAATTTCTCCTGCAAAAATATATAAAAAATGGATTATTAAGCTGAAAGAAGAAACGCATTTTATGCTGAAAAGTAGTGAACTTCGAATTAACAGGTAGTGAAATGTGTATAAAGATGTGTTCCATAGCTGTCCTTTCCAAAACCTTCAGTCATTATACTATGCAATATAACACCTGCTGTCAAAGCGAACTGCAACAAATACTTGAATAACTACATAGCATGAATACATAACTTCCACATTATCCTCATATGCAAAGAAAAAACTTCATTATCCATCACTTCATTATCTATATTATCATAACTCCATTATTATCATCACCTGTAAAGAAAAACTTCATTATCCATAGTAGCATATTCTTCATCATTATTCATCAGCATTCATTATCATCTGCAAAAAAATCACTTCATTACTCATTATACAACTATCCCTTATCTCTAGTATATTCCATCACTAAAACTAAGATGTGTAGTTCTGTCTGACAGCCTGCATCAATCGCCTTGTATTCTGAAAGAAAAAAATTAGTTAAGACTGCTATTCTACGATGTGTATAATATATTCTTGTTAATGCTTGTTAATCCTGATCCATTTACTCTTCCTCACGAGGTTTGTGTCTTCTTTCGATCATTCCGAAGGTGAAATTCCCATTTCTGTTTAATTTATTTCTTTCACACATCATTTGTTTCTGAAATTGATGAACAGAAATTAATGTCTTGCATTTAAACCATATACTCACTAAATAATGATTGGTTTATGGTAACATAATTAAGCATACAGCATGACATGACAGAAAAGTAATATGTGAAAAACTTATATAGTGTTCAGAGGCAAAAATGTACTCAGTGTAACACAATGTAACAGTAAAGTAGTCACGATGTTGAGATATCATAAGGCAACATGTCAAAGTCAACTGGTGTTTGCTATATCTTAACTATTTCATAGTGCATACAAACAAAACATGAGACAATCGTATATACCTAAGAAAGACAAAAAATGTGACGTTCGTTGTGTTCAGCTTGTATGTTGTGTAGTTAATAGAGGCGAGAATTAAAGACTTTAATGGAGAGAGAATTTAATAAAATTAATATGTCACTAGATAGCATTGCATAATTATTCATAAGATACGTAAGTTTCTCTGGAAAAAATGTGCACAGTCTGATATGTAACGACAAGAAGAACGACCTGCTAACCTTACCTTGCCGGGTATTTGCCAAGAAAAAATACGATAATCATCAATAAGTAGTCACATAAATATAATTGCATAAGTGGTCATAAAATGTGTAAATTCATCTGGAAAAATATGCACGGTCTGATGTGTAACGACAAGAAAAGCGACCTGCTAACCTTACCTTGCCGGGCACTTGCCAAGAAAAAATACGATAGTCATCAGTAAGTAGTCATGTGAATATAATTGCATAAGTGATCATAAAATTAGCAAATGGCATTATAGCATGTTAAATTATAAAGTATCTTCATTCAATAAAAGGTTTGACGTTTGACCAGTGGTGGTTTCCTTTCGATTTTCTGGTTCTCAAAGTTTCGACGTGTACTACATTAGGGTGAGGAATGCTGCTTTTCGAAATGGACCTGCGTATAGAAGCTCAAATTTACTGCACCTACCTTTTCCTTTGTTGGATAAATAGTGTGTACGTACTAATATTTTCTGTCCAATGTGAAAGTCACGACGTGTACAAACCTGTTTTTGCTGTCTTCTCCGGCGCTCTGCGGCACGTTTGATGTTGTTCAGCGCAATGTCGATTATTTCATGGTGTCGTAGTCGACGAGATGTAGGAAATGTTACTAATTCTTTAATTTTGTTAGATGGTTCAGCATTTTTCAGTATAACAAACGGAGATAGCATAGTGGATTCATTTGGTATGGAATTAATTACATCTTGGAATGTGAATATGTGTGTGTCCCAATCAATATGTCTTTTGTGGAAGTATATTCTACACAATTTACCAATTTCTTTCATTAATCGTTCACAAGGGTTCGAAGAAGCATGGTACTTGGATATATAGATCGGAGAAATGTTTCTAGCTCGTAACATGCGTGTCCATATAGCAGAACGAAATTGTGATCCATTATCGGAAATTACTTTCAACACATGCCCTACATGAAATAGAAAATGCTTTACAAATGCTTTCGAAACAGTTTTAGCAGTAGCTTTGTGTAACGGAGTAAAGGTAACAAATTTTGAAGTGAGTTCAACAGCGACAAAGATGTAGCAAAAACCTCTATTAGTTCTCGGAATTGGACCAAAAATGTTTACAGCGGCCATATGTCTCAATTTAACAGGTACAATTGGATATAATGGAGGAATATGTGAAGTTGTGTCTGACTTAGATTTCTGGCAGATTTTACATGACGCTAAAACTCGTCGTATACGCTTCTCCATGTTGGCAAAATAACAGTTCTGTCTCAGTATAAGAAAACATTTTCTAGCTCCGTAATGTGCGTAACTTAAATGAGTATACCAGATTAATTTGTTAACAAGCTCGTCAGGAATGCATAATAACCAATTGTTGCTGTCAGGATGAGAGCGGCGAAACAGAATGTCATTGCGTACAGTGTAATGGTTTCTAATCGTAACATTATTCCTATCTTGCCAGAGGTGTTTAATCTCTTTCCACACGTTGTCTTTACTCTGCTCTTGAGCTATGTCCTGTAATGACGACGAAATAAAATTTTCAAATGCAACATGTTGAATTTACATAACGCTGAAATTTGCTTTGCAGAAGTTGATTGAGATTTCTTGCTGATTGTTGCTGAGAGAACGAGATAGTGCATCGGCTGTAATATTTTGTGTTCCGGGAATGTGAACAATTGTGAAATTAAATTCCTGTAGATAAAGTTTCCATCTACTGAGTCTGTCGTGTGTAAATTTAGCCGAAAGTAAAAATTGTATAGCTGTATGGTCTGTGTAAACGGTGGTGTGTCTTCCATAAAGAAAGTGCCGAAATCTCGTAAAAGCCCATTCAACACATAATGTTTCCAATTCTGTAACGGAATAATTTCGTTCAGCAGGTGACAGAATGCGACTTGCAAATGCGATGTTTTTAATTACAGTTGAGCCATCTTCTTCAATTTCCTGAAAAATATGTACTCCTAAAGCGGTGTTAGAACTGCCGGTGGCAATGGAAAAATTTCTGGTAAGATCTGGGTGCGATAAAAGTGATGCATTCAACAAAGCATGTTTCAAATAACATTCTCATGAACAAGATTCTACGTGTCAAAATTATTGCTTGCGTTACTGGAATATACAACCTGTACTGTATTTAATCAGATTCTATCTGGCGTGTTATTATTTTCTGGAGGATGCTGTGGCATTTCCACTATTTGAACTGTTCTGTTATTTCTTCCTGACGTAGTACGCTATTGATGACACCTATTGTCTGGTTCATTCATGATAATATGTTGTTGCTGATGTTCTTGCTGCTGAAAAGATCGACTGTTATTAAATCTACGCTGAAAAATTGTGCTCATTGTTTTTACGTTTGTCATGATAGTCACTTCTATACGGCGCATTGCGATAGGAATTTAAATAGTGTGTCTTCTGTACGTACTGATTTCTTTGCTGCCGTGCGTTACTATTTGTTGTAGCTGAGACTATACGTGCATGCGGCGAAACATTAAAGTTTGGTTGACCTTGTAGACTGCATTGTTGGTTAGGTATGCTATCCGGCTGACTTTGATGTTATTGAGGTGAAAAAAAACCTCTATTGTTACCAAAATGCGTTTGCTGTTAATTTTACACATACTGATGATTAAATTTTTCTCTGATATTATAATTTACGGCGATAGTTGTCATTTCGGGAGTGTCTAAAGAGAACTGTCACTTTCCGTATAACTTGTCTTATCGGGTTTTCTTTAGTCATTCTTAATACTAGGTAGAGCAATAGTTAAAGAGCTATTTTGATAGATATAAAGGATAGTAGAAGAGAAGGCAGCAGTGCAGAAAACTAAAGATGAAACAGCACTACTACAGCTCGGGGCCATATGCACGCTACGGCACATATTCATTAAAGCATAATGAATCCCCTGAGGTCTATTACGCGCTGCAAATAAATTTTAGCTTTTGCGTTGTAGGCAATGACGGTAAAAATCCAAACAAAAATTGCTGTATTCTTGCTAATTCCAATTTCTGCATTATAGGCAATGCTGATGAAAATACAATAGCAAATTGTCTTATCCAGTTCAAAGCTAGTTTCTGCATTACAGGTTATAGCGGTGAAAGTACAAAAATAAATTGTCATATACAGTTCAAATCGTGTATCTGTGCTCTGTCATTTTTAAATACTTTAAATTTTCTCACTGATAGAAAATGTTTGTAATCGAAATTATCATCTCTGTATGTCGGAACAGGTTCATGATTGTAAGAGAATCTATATGTCTGTGTCTGTTCAGAATCTATGTCGCGTACTCTCTGTGGATTACCCAAATTATGCGCGCTACATGAGTCTGACAAATGTTCGCAAAGTGGCGTCTGCTGTGATGTGTTATTAACTGAAATATTTTTTATCTCTGTTACCTCTTGCTGTAAACTTGACAATTTTCTACGCAGTGTGTTATTAGACGAATCGATCTCATTGATTGTCTGCTGTAAATTTTGGAATTCAGGTATTTGGTTAAACAAAATCGGTGCAGTATCGTCTGATTTGCTGTCATTATTACTTTCAATAATATCAATACGACTGACCAATTAATCACATTTTTCAGTCAGTATTTTCACCTGATCATCGGTTTTAGTGTCAGAGGCATTAATCTGTTTTTGCATTTTACGTGTGGTTTCGTTCAGTTTTTTAACGTCAGCTTTGATGTCATCGGAATCCTGTGTTAGTTCTAATTGTTCGAGTCTGTTGGTCACTGTTTGAAAATCTGTTGTGCATGAGTCTGTTTTCGATTTAAGATCGGAAATTTCGTCACGTAATTCTGTGTTCGACTGTTTGATGGTATTAATTTCATCGGACACTGCAGCAATATTGCTGTCCACGTATGTTTTTGCCTTCGCAAACAATTTACGTTTGTCTTCTTGTCTCTGTGCTGTGATTGTTTCCATTACTTGTCGTTTTACTTTATTTTGATCCTGTATAAATTTGCGGAAACGCGTATCACTGTTTTGTATGTGGTGATTAAAACGTTCGTCAATCTGAGTGTTCTGTTGTTAGAATTTCGCGTCTATCTTTGTATCCATCGTACGCGAAAGTTCTGCTGTCATTAGTTTAAACTCGTCGCGTAATTGTGTTGCCTTTTCAGAGCATTGTTTACCGACTGCGCTAATTTCATCTCTGAGTGATTCTGTTGCAGCTGTTTGCATATCCCTTAATTCTTGAGCAACAGATCTAATTTCTTCGCTACTTTTTCTTGAAGAAGCCTCAATTTCGTCACGTAACTGTTTCTTAGTATCACGACACTGCGCGACAACGACTGTAATCTGTTCACTAAGCTGTCTGGAATTGTTGTCTAATTTTTCATTTAGTTTGTCTTGTTTTTCAATTCTGTTGTCTGATCTGTTCATTAAGTTGTTTGAAATTTTCATTATTATTGTCTAGTTTTTCATTCTGTTGTCTGGAATTTTCATTAACTTCGTTCTTAAATTGTAGCAATATTGCCATAATTTGATCCAAACCAGAAGTAGCTGTTGCATTCTCAGTGCTGTGTGGTGGTGTATGTGCAATTGTCACGTTTTGTGTGACCATTTGGTCATTCTGTGATTCACTAAAAGGTTTGCCAGTCGAATGTACACTGTCGGTCACTATTTCGGAATTAAATAAATCCGTCCTACTTTGAGTATTCTGTTCATTTTCATTAGAAAAATTTGTCTGCTCGTCACGTAAATCCTGCAAACCGGGTGTGTTAAGCTGGGCGGCACTCATTGCAACAGAGCGCCCCGCGTCATCAATTGTCGTCAAATTAATAGAGGAGACAATTGAGTTCGCTTGTTCATCATTAAGATAATAATCATTATTAGTGGTTGGAACGCACTGATTGTCAGTGAACGCAGGATTGTCATCATTACACTGTGGGTCACAAGTACTATCGGTGAAGTTGTTTAAGTCGGTAATTTCATTCATTACACCTCGCGATGTACTATTAATAGTTTTTCGCGGCATTTTTACACAAATCACACTTATTCACAAATGAAACAAAGACAATTCAAAATTCAACAAATACAAGTACAACAAAGAGCAACGAATTGCCGATGGCCTGTGAAAGAAATTGACAAAATTAGTAAAAGCGTTGCACCAAATCCTAATTATATTTAAGTATATAAGAGCAGATATCTGACTGTTTCTTAGAAGATTCACAAAGAAATACGATCCTGGACTGGATGTCGCCAAGTGTAACCTCCCCACAGAAATTATTAGAATGAAAATAATTAAACGTTAATGGGCATCGTGCTAAACATAACTTTCCAGCAGAAATAAAAGAAAAGTCTATGATAATGAAAATGAGCCAAATATTTTGTCCCCACAAAAATTATAGAATAATAATGACCCAAATGTAAACTCGACACAAAAATTGAGATATGAAATTTAATCATTAAACCCACAATAATAGGGCAGCATCGCTGACCTTAGGCCCTGTGCAATAATTAATCTGATAAATTGATTCTGGGAGGAAAAGCATAGGAAATATTGTTTCAATTGGAATGATTCTTTTCTTAAAAACGATTGCTTTGAAAACAAAATTATTATTGGGGCATTTCTTGAACAAATTAATTACAATTAACATACATTACATTATCAGATGTGCGCAATGCTGCTTCATTAGCTTATTTAACAATATACCTCGTCCCGAACCTTGACCAGGGACCCATGTCGACGCCCGCCGACTCCTCACACACAACTCCGACTGAGTACAACTCGCAACTGAACATCCTACTCGCAACTGAACTCTCGCGCAGTCAAGCACAGACTAGACACGATAAACAACTCTCTAGTCAGAGATTCTGTCATGCCTCGCCATCGCTGGTACTGAATACATACGCGTTTCACACTGTATGATTTACAAAATGAAATAAACACTGCACATCACACATACAGTTAATCGTGCAATTATTAAACGGGAAACATTGCTTCTATAACTGATCACCGAACACTGGGAATATCAATCACGACATCCCTTCAAAGTAATATAGTGCAATGGAATCTTTGCCCTCAATAGTAATCACAATAGTTCAGTACTGAAATAGCTAACTGCTAATAATATTTCACCAAATCTCTTGAATAAGGGTGCGTTTCAAAAGAATGAGTTCAGGTGAAGAAAGTGATATAGCGCTATGTGAAATCACCATGTAAAGTTTAGCACTCACACATTAGTAAATCTGCCACTGAAATTTCGCACTCAGCAGTCAACGATAAAACTACACCGGTAAACACTGTCTGCAAGGAACGGAATACTTATCACCATAATGGGGTAAAAGTATGTGAACTGTGAATTATTCCATAACCTCCAATATTTGCAACCATCAATAGGTGAAAAATGGGTGCCAATAGCTTATGGAATTAAATGACTTATTTTGTCTTGAAATACAGTAAGTGAAAGACATGACCCATTTGGTCTTTAAGATACTCATGGACATGAGTCCAGAATTTTGGTGATGGTACAGATTCAGATACAGGGGAAAGATTCCTGCATGTATTCTTTGCCAACATTCATCTGAAGTGTAGGCTAACGTAGTAGTCTGAGAAGGACCGCTGTTGATTACAGTACACAACACACCTGGCAAATGGCGTATTTAACAGTGGATACTTTAAAAGTCTGTGTGTATAAGTGACTGCCAGAATAGGACTGCGTTACTGCATCATGTGCAGAAACTGTTGAGACTGGTAATTTCCAATTACGCAACATCTGTGTCCAGGGAGGAACACTGCAAGTTGATAAAGATATATTTATCCATTAGCGCGTGATTATCTGCCGCAGATGGCAGTCAGATTACGTAGTCTTACTGCCTCTTGTTAATTAATCTAAAGAGAACCAAGTATTTACTTTTGAACCTGTCGACGTTTTTCAAGTGTTTTTGCATGAATAACGTTTTTTCAGATGTGCGTCAGTGAGTGACACAACACACTTGTGCTAAAAGATCAGCCCGACGGACGTCATAACCGGTGACCTCCGTGTATGTAAGACGGTGGCAGCGATCAAAAGAAATCATCAGCTTCCTTTCCTTCACTGAGGAGTGCAGATAGACAAGTACAGTCGCCATGATGAGACAGGCTTTAGCTATCCTGCTGACAGCAGCTGCTGCCAGTGGTAATTGCGCCATTATCTCAATGTTTTCTAAGGTATTATGGACGGGTAGCAACAGGATATGTGTATATTGTTGTAGGATGTCAGAACAATACTCACAAACCCTTTTAAAATTATGCAACAGTAGTACTTAAAAAAAAAAAAATCTTTATTGATAACTACAATAATAATTATACAAATTTAACCCACTACCTAAAACTCATTAGTGGGTCCTAAATAATATACATTTATGTTAATTGTGCAGCTTTTCTTAATTTAATAGTGAGCTACAGTTACATTAACAACAATGGGCATTTAATTTCTATATCTACTGTTTATTCTAATTCCTATAACTAATTTAATTTATGTATTTCCTGCAGCGTCACATGTGTGCCAGTAAAAATATAAACCTACTTAATATGCCTTGTTCTTCGAGCTAAACCCGAAGAACATGCCCCTGGCACTGGGCAGGCCACGACGTTATTAATCGCTGCAGTACCTAATCTAATTTCCTATAACTAATTCCTACAAACTAACTTATCCTACGTCATATTCGGTGTGTCATAGCCGGTGGTTGGTCCCTGCTCCCCCTAGTCCTGTACATGGCGGATTCCAACTCGGGTGGAGTTGGCCAGTCCATGCACAGGCGGTATGGGACCAGGGCTCTAGGTCACAATCGGTAATAATTATTTCCTTGCTCTTACTGTATCTCTCTTAGATATTCGGTTAAGACTTTCCGAGATACCTCGTTTGCCAAGGTGTTTAGTGTCTGAAAGGTTTCCTCACGTCTAAGCAGTTGATACGTGTCATGGTTAGGAAGTCTGTCTCGTAGTGTATTTGCAACATCATTGAAGAGAGGGCATTCGTAAACAACATGTTCGGGTGTTCCCTCCGGATCGCCACAGTCGCACGCTGGTGTCGCCCTTTTCCCAAATCGACATAAGTATGTCGGGTAGGGGCCATGGCCAGTGAGGAAGTGAATCAGACCTCGTGTGGGCTCGAAATACCTCATACCCAGACGTTCCTTCACATCTGGTAGGAACTGGAAGGTTCGTCGTCCAGCCTCTTCTGCAGCCCAGGTCTCCTGCCAAAGTTCTTCCCCCCTTATCCTTATATCTCTTTTGTCGCCCAATCTGATACCCATAATATCTACAATCTTATCATAATTCTCCCTTTTGGCCCAGTACCAGGTCGCTTGTTCCCTTATTTTGATGTCCAGGGGGCAGAGCCCCATTATGACTAACAGGGCCCCCCCTGGAGATGTTCTGTAGGCACCCACAGCTCTTAGTAGCATGCTCCTCTGGACCCTTCTCACCGCCATGGCGGGCACCACCCTCGTGAGCCTGTGTGCCCAGACTCCCGAGCCGTAACCCACGACTGAAGTTAAGATGCTGTTGTGGTATAGTCTAATTAAGTGTGACGGAAGGTGGAATCTTTTGTGACCTATTGAGATGAGATTATTCAGTATCTGAAGGGCTCTCTGGGTGACGGTATCAATGTGCTTGCCGAAACTCCACCTCTCATCAATGATGACTCCTAAGTAGCGTGTCTCACGTCGTCTAAGAACTGGTGAACCGTCTATTCTGACTGTCGGATTTCTAATGAGATGTCCTTTTAGCAGGAGGTAAGTAGATTTGCTGGGCGATATCGTCATTTTTGTCGCTTGGCACCACTGTTGGAGTTTGTCTAGTGCTGTCTCTATCTTTGGTTCTATGTCTTCGCGGCTGCGTCCGCCAACCAATAGGAGGATGTCATCCGCATAGGCTATCACCTCTAGCACCTCTTCACTCTGTTGTAAGCTATCTAGCAAAGGCTCCATATGGATGTCCCAGAAGAGGGGTCCTAAGACGGAGCCCTGGGGACACCCTTTGGTGATTATCTTGCTAACTCTTTCGCTAGAGGATGATAGCCAGACCTCCCGATCCTCGCAATAGCTCCTCAGGCAACCATATAGCGGCCCTGGACACTCTTTCTCCCGCAAGCAGGAGAAGAGCGAAGGCCACCACAGGTTGTCAAAGGCGCCACTGATGTCCACCATGATGCCGACCACGTATTTGTGCGGGGTCGAGCCACAGACCTCGGCCGCCAGGGCGATTGCATCAGATGCCGACCGCCCCGGCCTGAACCCGAACTGCCTGTCACTCATCCCGCACAACACCCGGTGTGCTGTCAGTCTGTCAGCCAGCAATTTTTCCAATAATTTGCCAAATATATCCAGCAGGCAAATCGGCCTGTAGGATTTCGTTTCTGCGGGATCCTTGTCTGGTCCTTTCTTTATGATGACTACATGTGCCTTTTTCCATATTTTAGGGAACTTACGCTGTCTGAGGCATTCATTGTACAGATGTGTTAGTGGTGCAGTCAGCTGGGGCGCCAGAAACTGCACCACCTCCGCCACAATGCCGTCTGGCCCAGGTGCTTTTCCTCTTTGCAGAGATCTTATGTGCGTTGCTACCTCCTCTTCTGAGAAGGGGTAGACCGCCGTCTCATTGGTGTATATTTCGCGGTCTTCATCTCTGAGTTGCTGCTGCCTCTCTGTTTCCCCATCCGCATTGTCGTCAGGCAGCAGGGACTGGAGGAGGACCCCCGCAGTCTCCTGCCAGGACTCCGTCATCCCATCCCCGTACCTGACTGTGGATAATTCCAGAGGAGAGCGGATTTTTTCTCTAACTAGCTTATACGGGAGTCCCCATGGGTCCGTGACTAGCTGGTTGATCACGAAGTTTTCCCAGCTTCTCATTCTGACTTCCCGTAGTTCCTTTTGGAACTTTCGCTTTTCCTCCCTGTACAGCAGCTGCCACCTTTGTTGCTCGTGCCAGACGACACTGCGCTGATAGTACCTCCTCAGCCTTCTGACAGACTGACGCAGTTCACTTAGTTCGGCAGACCATGGTGACGGTGAGGCCGCCATGGCCCTCCTCCTAGTAGGTACGGCTGCCCTCACCGCTCTTGTCACTGCGTTCACCAGTTCCCCCGCCCTCTGATCCACGTCCATGTCTAAGTGCATGTCATCTTCCGGCAATGGAGGAATGTCACACTCCCTAGCTAGGCGTTCCCAATCGGTTCTTTTGTAATTTAATTGTGTTTCCCACCCCGTGGCCCAGTGGCACTCTCTTTCTCCTATGGTAAAAGTTATCAGATTGTGGTCGCTTGTGGTGGCATTCTCTAAAACTCTCCAGTTTTGAAGGTTATTGGCTGTATTCGGAGTTACAAGAGTGATGTCTATGTTTGTGCCCTGTCCTCCACCTGCAGCGTAGGTGGGAGGATTGCCGGGTCTGTTGGCCACCACAAGTTGCGATGCCATAATAAATTCTTCAACCTTTTCACCATTTGCATCTCTTGTGCCACTGTACCACAGGGGGGACTTTGCATTAATGTCAGCAGTTATTATGACCTTTCTTCCCCGCAACGCCGTGGTAACTCTAGCTAGGTGGTCTATATGAGTTTCTATATTATCCCCATACTGAAAATACATATTAATGAGAGTTATAATTCCTGTAGGGGATTGGAGCTCCACGACGTTGCAATGGCTAGTTGTAAACTGCGAGAGTGTTGTGACTCTCAAAAGTTTGTTGGTGATTATAATTACTGCTTTCGGGTCATCCCCTCTACTGACTATTTGCCAGCTTGCAGCAGCAAAAGCTATTTTCCCAGCTAGGGAGTATGGCTCCTGTAGACAGAGTACATCAAGTCTCCTCTCCTCCACCTCCCTTCGGAGCTCTTGCATTACAAGTCTGCTATTGTGTGTGTTAAGCTGTCCTATAGTGATTTTTGTCATTATGGGTAGTATGTATGTATTCGGTCATGTGGCCAGGTCTTGCTCCAGTCGAATGCAATTCGTCCATATGCCACTACTGACTGTCGATAAATGTCGTCAAGGTCGAATTTCTCTCCCCGTCTTTCGAATGCTTTTTTGAGCAAGTCTCGCAAGGCTCCAAAGTCGGTGGGGAGATTCACCGATTTTAACTGGATTCTGTCGACAGCCTCCATAACCGGAAAGGTTATTTTTTTGCCGTCCTCATGTCCTACTCGGACCACATGTCGTAAGGCAGTGGTCAGGGTAGCCGGCTGCTCTAATCTGGATAGCTGCATGGTGTACTCCAAATTGGGGTACACCCTGACTGGATCGACCGGTGGTAATCTAACTATTGGTGTGCACTGAGTGCTGGGGCTCGTGCTAGAGCTCGTAACTACATTCTCCTGTATTGGTTGGTTGTTAGTGTTGCTGTCCTTATGAGTTGCTGGAGCCGCAGGATGCCCTTGCCGCTGTAGGTGTAGTTTCGGCTTTGTTTCCCGGCTTCCAGAGGAGAGAGTTTCTGCCATGGGGAGATTTGTTTGTATTCCTATATCCATTGTTGGAAAATCAGTTTGTGTGGCCATGTCCTTTGTTTCAGTTTTGATGATTCCCGTAAGTGACCTCAAAAAGTCCTTGAATCTATTTGCCCGCATGGCATCTCTCCTCCTTTTGCTCGGGGACTTTCGCTTTGGCATCCTATTCGGTACACTGGGCTCAGCCATAATCAGTCCTGGAGATCAGTCTTTGCTCCAGCATTCTGTATGTGGGGCAGTTTCTACCGGTGGTTCCACAAGACTTTTTTCCTCGGATCTTACACGGTATGCAAACTGTTGCCGCCTTGCAGTCTTTGCGGCTATGACCTTTCTCCCCGCACTTGGTGCACGCCGGCTCCCTGGTACACAGCCTTAGGATGTGATCCAGGTCACCACAGTTGTGGCAACGAGGTACCACGACATAGTCTCTTGTATTGATGGCATGGAAACCAACATACAATCTACCCATTGTTGTTAAATTTTTCCACATCGGCGCCGATACTTCGGCGACGTGATGAACGACATCACGACCCCGCGGACCAGTCTTAAATTTTAACTTAAAGTTGTTCTTAAATTCATCCTCTTTCATTTTGTCAAAGTTCTGTAATCTAATTGTTTCTTCTAATTCCTCATTCGTCATAATTGCAGGTACGTCATATAATATGACGAGAGGGTTTCTTTTTCTCGGTGGTTCACATTTGACCACCGAGTTCAATTTCTGGTTATTTAGCAGCTTTTCCTTGTCTTCTTCCGAGGCAACTTCCACGATCACAGAGTTTCTGCTTGGTTTTACCTTTTTGATTTTGATCTTGTCTTTAATGGGGTCAACAGTTTTTGTAAAAAGTTCCTGAATTTTCTTGACACTAGTGTCTTGCCCAGGTAGTGTCCTGAGGAAGACAGCCGTGTCTGTCCTTTTCGTGACCCTGTCAATGGTGTCTCTGGTCGTGCTTTGTGGGCTCTTGGTGGGTGCTTGCGCAGCCACCGCTGCCCACGTCTTTACTGGTTGCCTTCTTAACCTGTCATTTTCTTTTTCCAGTTCTTCTACTCTTCCTTCAAGTTTGGCGTGGGCAATAGCCCATGCAGCCAGCTCATTTTTTATGATGGCAAGTCCTGCTTGACTGATTTTGCCATTCTTTATCTGTTGCTCCATGAGCAACGAGATTCTCGAATACCTCTCCATAATTGTCTCATTTTCAGCCTGTCCCTGCTCGTCCTGAGGAGAGGGATCAGGCGCAGCGGAAGACATTCGAGGCGCACACGAATCACTCGCTTCAATTGTGGCCATGATTTACGAGTGATCAAAAAGGGGTTGGGAGCCCGTCTCTTGCCCCGGACCGGCTCCTCTGGCATGGGGGGGGACAATTGCAGCTCGCCCACCGACCTCGCCCCTAGGTCAAGGGCACTCCAGAGCTGCAGGGTTCAACGCGCCGTTTCCAGCGCACTGGTCCCCGTCGAAGGCCTCGTCGTCGACGATTTCACTCGACGCTCCTCGGCAAGTGCACCCCGCACTCCGGAGAGGCGGATGCACCCCTCACCCTTCGCCGCCTACTAGCCCAAGTTTCCACCTGAAGGCCAAGGACCCACTCCTACTCAGGTGGTGGGTCGGTCCCCCAGTCGTTCGGCGGTCTGGGCCCATCTAACCCAGCCCAGGCGATGTCACCACCTCCTGGGTTTGGCAGAACACGCCCCGGTTACCCAGGGGCGCGGCGAAGCACCCTTGCCGACTCGCGCCGCGATCCCACGCCGACAAACGAGGTCGCCGGCATGCAGAGCACCTGCTGGTCTGTGCCCTGCGAACAGAAAGGGACTGGTGTTCGGTCCCTCGACACAGCTCCCCCTGTGCCACGCACCCTTCGCTTTCGCATCGGGTTGGGTCGCAGCTCTCCCTTTCGTCGCAAGGCAAAATGCCAAGCTTAACGTCCGGCACCACGGGAAGGCGGAAAGAGCCACTTGGGAAGGAGAGGCTATGAGAGACGCTTCACTTCCCCTGTGAGGACTGCCGCGGCACGCCCGACTGAGAAGCGATACGCCCCAGTGCGAGCCTCCGTGCCTTACGGCGCGCCGACACGGGCGGGCCCGCGCCGAAACGCGCCGTCAAGCGACAGACCTCACGCCAGTAGTACTTCAATAACAAGCTTTGACAGATAGTGTAGTGTCCTTCTGACAATGCAGAGCGTTTCAGTAGACGCACCCAGGCACATTCTCAACTCGCGGACTTACGTGCCGCAAACACTGCTGTTTCATTAGTATATATGTATACAGTGCTATACAGGGTGAGTCACCTAACATTACCGCTGGATATATTTCGTAAACCACATCAAATACTGACGAACCGATTCCACAGACCGAACGTGAGGAGAGGGGCTAGTGTAACTAGTTAATACAAACCATTAAAAAAATGCACGGAAGTATGTTTTTTAACACAAACCTACGTTTTTTTAAATGGAACCCCGTTAGTTTTGTTAGCACATCTGAACATATAAAGAAATACGTAATCAGTGCCGTTTGTTGCATTGTAAAATGTTAATTATATCCGGAGATATTGTAACCTAAAGTTGACGCTTGAGTACCACTCCTCCGCTGCTCGATTGTGTGTATCGGAGAGCGCCGAATTACGTAGGGATCGAAAGGGAACGGTGATGGAGCTTAGGGACAGATGAGACTGGAACAGCACATTACGTCCACATGCTAACACCTTTTTATTGGTCTTTTTCACTGACGCACATGTACATTACCATGAGGGGTGAGGTACACGTTCGACGGGCGTTTCATAGGACGTGGAGGACGCATAAATTGGCCAGCCCGTTCTCCTGATATTGCACCTCTCGACTTCTTTCTGTGGGGTACGTTAAAGGAGAATGTGTACCGTGATGTGCCTACAACCCCAGAGGATATGAAACAACGTATTGTGGCAGCCTGCGGTGACATTACACCAGATGTACTGCGGCGTGTACGACATTCATTATGCCAGAGATTGCAATTGTGTGCAGCAAATGATGGCCACCACATTGAACATCTATTGGCCTGACATGTCGGAACACACTCTATTCCACTCCGTAATTGAAAACGGAAACCACGTGCGTACGTGTACCTCACCCCTCATGGTAATGTACATGTGCGTCAGTGAAAAAGACCAATAAAAATGTGTTAGCATGTGGACGTAATGTGCTGTTCCATTCTCTTCTGTACCTAAGCTCCATCACCGTTCCCTTTCGAGCCCTACGTAATTCGGTGCTCTCCGATACACACGATCGAACAGCGGAGGAATGGTACTCAAGAATCAACTTTAGGTTACAATATCTCTGGATGTAATTAACATATTACAATGCAACAAACGGCACTGATTACGTATTTGTTTATATGTTCAGATGTGCTAACAAAACTAACGGGGTTCCATTCAAAAAAAACGTAGGTTTGTGTTAAAAACATACTTCCGTGCATTTTTTTATGGTTTGTATTAACCAATTACACTAGCCCCTCTCCTCACGTTCGGTCTGTGGAATCGATTCGTCAGTATTTGATGTGGTTTACGAAATATATCCAGCGGTAACGTTAGGTGACTCAACCTGTATATGTAGCGATGTGTACATACATAGAGGCCGGTAATATTCATACACAAGTTAAAAAAGGACAGCCCATTGGAGGATTTACGTGAAAAAGTTTCCGATATGATTATGGCCGCAAAACAGGAATTAACAGCTTGGAATGCGGAATATTAGTTGGAGATTCATGGGACATTTCATTTAGTAAATTAGAGAATACAGTATTCCGAGATCCATAATGTGAACGAGTGAGCTGAGAATGCCATATTTCAAGTGTTAGCTCTCACCACAGACAACGCAGTGGCCAATAGCCTTCACTTAACAACTTAGAGCAGCAGCCTTTGTGTAGGGTTATCATTACTAATAGACAAGCTGTAAGTAGGCTGTTTAGGTTTTTATACTGGTGACGCCACGTAGCGCTCTGTATGAAAATCACTGGCTGTGCTGTGTGCAGTCTGTGGCTGGGTGGCATTGTTGTAATACTCGCCATTGTAGTGTTGGGCAATTGGCTATTAACAGAGCGTAGCGTTGCGCAGTTGGAGGTGAGCCGCCAGCAGTGGTGGATGTGGGGAGAGAGATGGCGGAGTTTTGAGAGCGGATGATCTGGACGTGTGTCCATCAGAAACAGTAAATTTGTAACACTGGATGTCATGAACTGGTATATATATTATGACATTTAAACACTATTAAGGTAAATACATTGTTTGTTCTATATCAAAATTTTGCTAACTATGTCTATCAATAGTTAGTCCCTTCAGTAGTTAGAATCTTTTTTTTAGCTGGCAGTATTGGCGCTCGCTGTATTGCAGTAGCTCGAGTAACGAAGATTTTTGTGAGGTAAGAATTCATGAAAGGTATAGGTTATTGTTAGTCATGGCCATTCTTTTGTAGGGATTACTGAAAATCAGATTGCGTTGCGCTAAGAATATTGTGTGTCACTTTAGTGAATGTCTGAGTACGTTCAGTTTTGCTCAGCTGTTTGAAAATCAAATAATGTAAGAGGTCTATCAGCACAGTCATTCATCAATTTTTCTAAGGGGACGTTTCAAAGCCTACTGCGTGAAATAACCGCGGAAATGAATGTGGGACGTACGACTAACGTATCCGTTACGACAGAACGACGAAATTTGTTGTCAGTGGGTTACGCTAGCAGGCGTTTGACGTGTGTGCCTTTGCAGACAGCACGACATCGTCTGCAACATCTCTCTCCTGGGCTGGTGACCGTATCGGTTGGCCCCGAGACGACTGGAAAACTATGGTCGGGTCACATGAGTCCCGAGTTCAGTTGGTAAGACCTGATGGTAGGGTTTGCGTGTGGCGCCATAGACCCAAGTACCAAGTATACAACCTGGTTAGGAATGTTAGGCTCTTTACGACGAAGGGACTCGTTGAAATAAATTATATCCGTAGTCCCATGCTAACTCAATTGCGTAACAGGAGTGACGCACTGGCAGAACAAATTACATAATCTGAGTTTCCTGCAACCAAAAGTTCGACAACGAAACGGGTAACAGGTGCGTTGCAAAGCGCGAGTAAAATGGTGTAGGTACTAGAAACGTACCCCAAGGCTGAATGAAGTACGCTGGACAGAACGATTCTTGTGGGAAAAGCGTCTACATTGCTGACTGATTCACTCCAAAACTCTGTCGGTATATGACTCAGATGTAATGTCACGTCCATCCGCAGTGAAATGAGCTCAACAATTTCACCGAGCCGTCACATACATGGCTGATGCTGGTCGGGAACGAACGCCATCGACATCTGACAGCAAAGTCCGGCAATCAGGCAACTGATTCGCACAAATCACAGATTTGTGGGTGTTGACTCTGTGATCCTCGAATTGTTAAATGACTAACGAGTGCATTTCTGTCATCGTGATACTGAACGATTAGCAGGAAGTAGTGTCGAGCTGTCAGGGTAGCCGCCGTTCCCAACCGTTTGTTTGACGTGGGCGTGACTCCCAGGAAATGACCGGCCCGAACGCTATGCAATTATGTTTTCATAGTTATGCATGTGCCCCACTGTTCACGTGTTTACGTCTCATATTACAGAGGTTCTCAAACAGTTAAGTTCAGCTGCTTTCACTCTTCCTATAATTACTATTCTTGGGAACAAACGTATCAACATCCTGACATATTTTGCATATTTCTACGCAATAATGCCTTGGAACACGTGAGGAAATACTGACCTTACGACTTATCTCAGAAAAAAGATTAAGAAAAGGCAAACCTACGTTTCTAGCATTTGTAGACTTAGAGAAAGCTTTTGACAATGTTGACTGGAATACTCTCTTTCAAATTCTAAAATTGGCAGGGGTGAAATACAGGGAGCGAAAGGCTATTTACAATTTGTACAGAAACCAGATGGCAGTTACAAGAGTCGAGGGGCATGAAAGAGAAGGAGTGGTTGGGAAGGGAGTGAGACAGGGCTGTAGCCTCTCCCCGATGTCATTCAATCTGTATATTGAACAAGCAGTAAAGGAAACAAAAGAACAATTCGGAGTAGGTATTAAAATCCATGGAGAAGAAATAAAAACTTTGAGGTTCGCCGATGACATTGTAATTTGTCAGAGACAGCAAAGGACTTGGAAGAGCAGTTGAACGGAATGGACAGTGTGTGAAAGGAGGGTATAAGATGAACACCAACAAAAACAAAGCGAGGATAATGGAATGTAGTCGAATTAAGTCGGGTGATGCTGAGGGACTTAGATTAGGAAATGAGACACTTAAAGTAGTAAAGGAGTTTTGCCATTTGGGGAGCAAAATAACTGATGATGGTCGAAGTAGAGAAGATATAAAATGTAGACTGGCAACGGCAAGGAAAGCGTTTCTGAAGAAGAGAAATTTGTTAACATCGAGTATAGATTGAAGTGTCAGGAAGTCGTTTCTGAAAGTATTTGTATAGAGTGTAGCCATGTATGAAAGTGAAACATGGACGATAAATAGTTTGGAAAGGAAGAGAATAGAAGCTTTCGAAATGTGGTGCTACAGAAGAATGCTGAAGATTAGATGGGTAGATCACATAACTAATGAGAAGGTATTGAACAGAATTGGGGAGAAGAGGAGTTTGTGGCACAACTTGACGAGAAGGAGGGACCGGCTGGTAGGACATGTTATGAGGCATCAAGGGATCACAAATTTAGCATTGGAGGGCAGCGTGGAGGGTAAAAATCGTAGAGGGAGACCAAGAGATGAATACACTAAGCAGATTCAGAAGGATGTAGGTTGCAGTAGGTACTGGGAGATGAAGAAACTAGCACAGGATAGGGTACCATGGAGAGCTGCATCAAACCAGTCTCAGGACTGAAGACCTCAACAACAACAATGCCTTACGGACTAATTGTGTGGTCTAACTCATCACTTAGAAATGAAGTATTGATTGCAGAAAATCGAGCATAACCATAATATGTGATGTTCACCAGCGGACCTCATGTACGTACCTCTTCAAGGAGCTATGCATTTTAACTGTGCCGTTATAGTATATACTGTTTCTAGTTAAAGTCATAAATGATCCGACACAATTTGAAATGAACAGTGGTGCCTACATACCTGCAACACTAGAAAGAAAAATGATTTTTATTACCCACTGTTAAGGCTGTCATTGATACAAAAAAAGAGTTCAATATGCAGAAATACAATTTTTTGATAATTTTCGCATTAATATAAAATCATCATAAATCGTTTCTCGTGGACAATGCTTTTAAGCCTACTCGCACAATTAGGACTAAAATCGTAATATGTTCATGAATGTTAACAGTAATCAAGTGTACATACCCTCTTAACTGATTCATTCCACATCATTTCGATAAAGAATTGTTCACATGATCTATGGAACATGTAACTAGTTGATTAACTAATTAACTTTTAGTATGTCAGCCCCATAGTTCTTGTACGCTAATAGGTCCTCCTCTTCTTCGCAGTTTGTGGCACCTGAAGATGACGCTTTAGGATTCGAACCGGTTGTGCAATAAATAATAAATTACTGGCAAATGACAAGTTCGATGGGATTCACGCCAGGTGATCTGGGTGGCCAAAATATTCTATCGAATTACACAGAATGTTCTTCAAACCAATAGCGAATAACTGTGGCCCAGTAACATGGTGCTTCGCTGTTTGGAGGAGGAGGAGGAGATTTGTGTTTAACGTCCCGTCGACAACGAGGTCATTAGAGACGGAGCGCAAGCTCGGGTGAGGGAAGGATGGGGAAGGAAATCGGCCGTGCCCTTTCAAAGGAATCATCCCGGCATTTGCCTGAAGCGATTTAGGGAAATCACGGAAAACCTAAATCAGGATCGCCGGAGACGGGATTGAACCGTCGTCCTCCCAAATGCGAGTCCAGTGTGCTAACCACTGCGCCACCTCGCTCGGTTTCGCTGTTTGGGAACACGAAGTACATGAATGGCTGCAAATGTAGCTGAACATAACCATTTCCAGCCAATTATCCGTTTAGCTGGACCACAGGAACTAGTCTATTCCATGCAAACACAGGCCTGTTGACGTTGGGTGCTTGGCTTCGTGGGGTCTGCGCCACACTCTAAGCCTGCCATGAGCTCCTATCGACTGAGAGCGAGACTTGTCTGACCAGTCCAGGGTTTTCCAAGGTCTTCCAGGTTCCAACCGATAAGGTCACGGTGTCAGGAGAGGAGCTACAGACGACGTCATGCTGTTAGCAATGGCATTCGCGTCGGTCGTCAGCTGCCATAGTCCATTAATGCCAGATTTCGACGCAGTGTCATAGCGGATACGTTCGTTGTCCGTCTGACATTGTCTTCTGCGGTTGTTTCACGCAGTTGCTTGTCTGTTAGTACTAACAACTCTACACAAATACCACTGCTGTATGTCTTTAACTACACGCAGCCGGTCACTGCCTTGTACGTGGTCGGAAGCAATGTGTTAAATTTGGTATTCTCTTCACATGCTTGCAACTGTGCATCTCAGAATACTGAATTCCCTAACGATATCCGAAATTGAATGTTCCATGCATCTAGCTCCAACCACAATTCCGGGTTCAGAGTGTGTTAAGTCCGGTCGTGCGGCCATAATCAAGTCGGAAATGTTTTCAGACGAATCACCTAAACACCAATGTTAGCGGCGTCCATGATCTGCTTTTTTATACCTTATGTACGCGAAGTTGCCGCCATCTGCATATGTACACATCGCTATCCCATGATTATTGTCGCCTCATTGTAACGTTTACAGTGATTTTTCACCAATACCGTAGTTGATCAATAATAGATTTCTTGACCTGTTTATGCACAATATGTTGGATTTACTTACGTTTGGAGTCAACTGCCCGACTGCACACCGATCATCGAACATCCGCAGAATTTAATGCACTTGGCTTGTCTTCTGGCATTACCACTTTCAATTTGACAACAGCACAACAATAACATTCTTTACCGTGTGCTCACTTACTGATGTTAAATCCAAGCATGAAACAATCTAAATATTATATCGTGCCTGTAAAAATGCTATATAAAAATTTAGACGTTATCCACCTAAATATCCTCAAGGCTTCTCACAGATCTTTACTATTAATCTGCTTGCTGAAGCACCATCTAACTATTACTATGTACTAACTGTTATCCTATTTGAGCTTCTTGTTATGGTGTGTTTCTAGCCTCATATCCGAAGAGGACAGTGCTGTTCCGAGACCCTGCTGCCTGGACGGGAGAAGAGAAGTGCTGCATGGGTGTCTTCAACACGCCCTACCGCTACCTCGGAGCGTACAAGGTGACGGCCCTGTACTTCAGCAGCCACGTGCGCAACTACGCGACGCTGGAGATCGGCCCTGAGCAGCAGGACATCAGAATCGCCATGAGCGAGTTTCCATATAGCGGGGACTCCTGGAGGACAGTGGCCATCGGCAACTACTCGGGAGTTGCTGAGCCGACGCAGCTGCTGAGGATCCCCATCACCTACGAGACCGACCCCAATGCCTCCTACCTGTTCGACATTCGGTACCTTGGCTCCCTCACCTACCCCAGCTACAGTGACATCGATGTGTCTGCGGGACCCTACAATGGTGCGCACAACATGTTCGTACTTGGTATTGACTACGAGAACCCCTGAACAGCCAAACACCTGACTTCAGTAGCTACATTTAGTGTCAACTTACATGTTTAAAATAAAATGTGTTACTAATAGTTGTTGACTGTTTTTTTGGGCCCAAAATAAAAAATACCTTGTATCCCATTGCCTTTAAATCGACATTTGAACTGTACTCTATTTCTTCAAATGGTTCATATGGCTCTGAGCACTATGGGACTTAACATCTATGGTCATCAGTCCCCTAGAACTTAGAACTACTTAAACCTAACTAACCTAAGGACATCACACAACACCCAGCCATCACGAGGCAGAGAAAATCCCTGACCCCGCCGGGAATCGAACCCGGGAACCCGGGCGTGGGAAGCGAGAACGCTACCGCACGACCACGAGATGCGGGCGCTACATCTTCAACATGAGGCTACTGCGATAACTAGTGCTGGGAACAAATATCATTCGTCGTAAGTGTGCACCCAGCTGACGCCAGTGATAGCAACAGTCCTCCAGCACCTCAGGCATAGGTCTGATTATGTCAGAGTCTGGGCGAAACCAGTGATAAAAGTTAAACAGAAATGTGTTCGTGACTTTTTTCACAAAATAATAATACTAGATCATTGCCGTCTCTTGCAACACAATGCCGCCATAGTGTTATAAGGTTTGTCAGTATTAATGTTTGACTGCAGAAAAATGGGAGCTCATGCTGACATTATCGCAATTTAAATCCATTCTTTTCAATAATAAATTAAGAAACGCAGTATCGTGTATGTTGTCCAGGATTAATTTACTCAGTGGATCGGTTTTCGGCTTACAAGGCCATCGTCAAATTCTAATTAGCTATAGGCATCAACGAAGTTACAATGTTTATAAACAACAATGGAAATAGTGTTGTTCATCTAGACTGCATCAGAAATACACAATAAATATTATCTTTCACAACAGAGTGATAACGCAATTAAAAGTTAAAAAGCTGGGCATGAACATGTACAGGGTGGAGAAAAATTGTGTCACGAAAATTTAACCCTTGATAGCTAATGCTGGTAGGAACCAAATTACTAATGTTGTGTAGGTCGACAACCCACAATTTTTAAACTACGGAAACTTGGCGCCACGTGCTCCGATTGGCCGTGGGATTTCCCTGTTGCCGGATGCTCTGGACAGCGCATGACCGCGAAAGCTTTGCCTGCCGCAGACAGCGAAGTATCCAAGGCAGCCCGCACCCTCTGTGGTAGCGCGCCAGCCTTCCTCTCTGGCGGCAAGTCCGCCGTGGTCCCGACACATCCATTGTAGTTTCATGATAAGACTTACCGGGAACAAACCCGTCAACGGCTGTTAGTTCACGCACAAAAAGTCTTTTACAAAGTGTGTCGGCCCGGTTTGACGACGCATGAATTTGTCTTCAGTGTATGCCGCCTTTAGCATCTGTAGATGGTCATTGTATGGCCGAAACCGGTTATGACTGTGTCATAAACAAGTGATTGTGTTTATAAATAAACAAAAATTTTTACAAGAGAATCAATCACGCACTCCATAGACAAAATGTCGTTTTTTCCTAAATTAGAGAAAGCTTTTGACAATGTTGACTGGAATATTCTCTTTCAAATTCGGTACGTGGCTGGGGTAAAATATAGGGAGCGAAAGACTATTTACAATTTTTACAGAAACCCTGTGCCTGTTATAAGAGTCTAGCGGCATGAAAGGTAAGCAGTGGTTGGAAAGGGAATGAGAAAAGGTTGTAGCGTATCCCTGATATTATTCACCTGTATATTGAGCAAGCAGTAAATCAAACAAAAGAAAAATTTGGAGTAGGAATTAAAATCCATGGAGAAGAAACAAAATCTTTGAGGTTTGCCGATGACATTGTAATTCTGTCGCAGACAGCATAGGACCTGAAAGAGCAGCTGAACGGAATGGACAGTGTCTTGAAAGGAAGATATGAGATGAAAATCTACAAAAGCAAAAGAGGATAATGGAATGTGGTCGAATTAAATCATACTGAGGGAATTATATTAGTAAATGAGACACTTGCAGCAGTAGATGAGTTACGCTACTGGGGAAGCAAGAGATTTAAGTGTCAGGAAGTCCTTCAAATGGTTCAAATGTCTCTGAGCACTATGCGACTTAACTTCTGAGGTCATCAGTCGCATAGAACTTAGAACTAATTAAACCTAACTAACCTAAGGACAGCACACACATCCATGCCCGAGGCAGGATCCGAACCTGAGACCGTAGCGGTCGCTCGGCTCCAGACTGCAGCGCCTAGAACCACACGGCCCCTCCGGCCGGCAGGACGTCCTTTCTGAAAGTAATTTTATGGAGTGTAGCCATGTATGGAACTGAAACATAGACGATAAATAGTTTAAACAAGAAGAGAAACTTGCTACATCTGGTGCTACCAAAGATTAGATGCGTAGATCACGTAACTAATGAGGAGATACTGAACAGAATTGGGGAGAAGAGGAAATTGTGGCACAACTTGACTAGAAGGATGGATCGTTCGGTAGAACATGTTCTGAGGCATCAAGGGATCACAAATTTAGTACTGGAGAGAAGCGTGCGGGGTAAAAATCGAAAAGGGGGACCAAGAGATGAATACACGAAGCAGATTCAGAAGGATGTAGTGTGCAGTAGTTATTCAGAGATGAAGAGGCTTGCACAGGACACAGTAACATGGAGAGCTGCATCAAACCAGTCTCTAGACCGAAGACCACAACAACCCCAGTCGGTAAAAACAGAAGCCTGTTTTGATCGGCATTGTGTCCGCCTATCACTCTGTACGACTGTTCACAACTATTTTTCTCAAGAACGGGTAGACATATCAAGTTGAAATGTATGTGACATATTAACGTTCACAATCTCTTAGGGATGTAAAAATCAAAGCTTCTATGTCAATGCATTAAAGAGATACGACCATACATGTCGCTCATTTTGATAGTCGCAGATTCACTCATCAAACCCTACAACGTACTTCCCGTTGATGTAGAACACGAAATTTGCCAAGAAGCAATGTTTCACAGTACAGCCACAGGAAAAATTCTACACATTGCGACATTTTAATTATATCACACGAAAAAAATGTTGGCCCTTCTTATCCGCTTTTGCACTTGAAATTACAACACTCTCGAATGCCTTGGAATCCCCAGTGTCGATTAAATCGGTGACAGTGCTGCAGGGAGCGTTGATCAAAGACAATGCGAGGAGATCTTTCGGCCTCTAACTTTATCCTAAGAATACGAGAATGCCTGGTGACTCCCATCCACATAGGAAAGATGGTAAATTACACACTATGATCGAAGTGCTACAGATACATAGGTCGCTGTCTGATATACTTTAGTGTATATCTTTGAGAATTAACGAAGCATGAACTTACTGCACATCTACATATACATCTACATTTATTCTCCGCAAGCCACCCAACGGTGTGTGACGGAGGGCACTTTACGTGCCACGGTCATTACCTCCCTTTTCTGTTCCAGTCGCGTATGGTTCGCGGGAAGAACGACTGTCTGAAAGCCTCCTTACGCGCTCGAATCTCTCTAATTTTACATTCGTGATCTCCTCGGGACGTATAAGTAGGGGGAAGCAATATATTCGATACCTCTTCCAGAAACGCACCCTCTCGAAACCTGGCGAGCAAGCTACACCGCGATGCAGAGCGCCTCTCTTGCAGAGTCTGCCACTTGAGTTCGTTAAACATCTCAGTAACGCTATCACGGTTACCAAATAACCCGGTGACGAAACGCGCCGCTCTTCTTTGGATCTTCTCTATCTCCTCCGTCAACCCGATCTGGTATGGATCCCACACTGATGAGCAATACTCAAGTATAGGTCGACCGAGTATTTTGTAAGCCACCTCCTTTGTTGATCGACTATATTTTCTAAGGACTCTCCCAATGAATCTCAACCTGGTACCCGCCTTACCAACAATTAATTTTATATTATCATTCCACTTCAAATCGTTCCGCACGCATACTCCCAGATATTTTACAGAAGTTACAGTGTTTGTTCCGCTATCATATAATCATACAATAAAGGATCCTTCTTTCTATGTATTCGCAATACAGTACATTTGTCTATGTTAAGGGTCAGTTGCCTCTCCATGCACCAAGTGCCTATGCGCTGCAGATCTTCCTGCATGTCGCTACAATTTTCTAATGCTGCAACTTCTCTGTATACTACAGCATCATCCGCGAAAAGCCGCATGGAACTTCCGACAATATCTACTAGGTCATTTATATATATTGTGAAAAGCAATGGTCCCATAACACTCCCCTGTGGCACGCCAGAGGTTACTTTAACGTCTGTAGACGTCTCCCCATTGATAACAACATGCTGTGTTCTGTTTGCTAAAAACTCTTCAATCCAGCCACACAGCTGGTCTGATATTCCGTAGGCTCTTACTTTGTTTATCAGGCGACTCTGCGGAACTGTATCGAACGCCTTCCGGAAGTCAAGGAAAATAGCATCTACCTGGGAGCCTGTATCTAATATTTTCTGGGTCTCATGAACAAATAAAGCGAGTTGGGTCCCACACGATCTCTGTTTCCGGAATCCATGTTGATTCCTACAGAGTAGATTCTGGGTTTCCAAAATCGACATGATACGCGAGCAAAAAACATGTTCTAAAATTCTACAACAGATCGACGTCGGAGATATAGGTATATAGTTTTGCGCATCTGCTCGACGACCCTTCTTGAAGACTGGGACTACCTGTGCTCTTTTCCAATCATTTGGAACCTTCCGTTCCTCTAGAGACTTGCCGTACACGGCTGTTAGAAGGGGGGCAAGTTTCAATCATGTATTTGCCGGCCGCAGTGGCCGAGAGGTTCTAGGCGCTTCAGGCGGGAACCGCGCGACTGCTACGGTCGCAGGTTCGAATTCTGCCTCGGGCATGAATGTGTGTGGTGTCCTTATGTTAATTGGGTTGAAGTAGTTCTAAGTTCTAGGGGACTGATGTCCTCAGATGTTAAGTCCCTTAGTGCTCAGAGCCAATTGAACCATTTGAATCATGTATTTACATTTGCGGTAGTACTCGCAAAGTAGTGGAGGGGCTGTTTAGCGATGACGCAGAAATTGATAAGCATGCTGCCGCGTCATTGGTAGATGTTGAAATTACGGTAAAATTACTAAAACTGATTTCACTATCAACTATGATGCCTATTATTAAAGTACATCGACGGTAGCTTTTCCATCCCAACAGTCCACTAGTACGCTATTGGCGACCACATAATGATTGACTGTCATCGCTTGTTTGAGACTGAGGAAGAGTCTTGGTGGAGGAGGCAACACCTTCCGGGAATGGCAAACACTGAAACACTGTTCGTGTGCATGTTAGCAATATGAGGAATCAATGAAGCGGAATAATGTGACATCAGCTATCCCGTCACTGTAAATGAAGAGTTTAAATGTAGAGGTCGTTCATCACTTTCGGATAGCAGTTTCGAAACGCTCCGCAATGCCTGAAAACCCTTCCAGTTTCCTTATGTTGTGACTGTCTTTTATTTCAATCACTCAGTGTGTGGGTGTGTTGTGGGATCAGCAGCATCAACATGAACTGCATCGTGCCATGACTAGTTTTGTCTGGGAGCCAAATCGACTAAAACATGTTAATGTCAGTTTACAACCTGACACAGGCTTCGAAGTCGTGGCTAGAAACAAATATACATGACAGTGTACAAAGTGTGTTACAGCAGAGAAAGCAATGTATCATACAACGAAACAGGGACCATAGGCTGCGGCTGATAACCTGTGGGATATGGTCCTCGTACAGTACAGGCGATGAAACTATACACTGGTCTGTGCAAGCGACGTCGATCAGTAGCCGCTTGCTCCAATGGATCTATACCTGTATATTTCATAGGATCGCCACATATGCTCGATGCCGGCACGTAGACGGTATTCGTTTTCGATACACCGCAAGGGAGAGATGCGGTAAAAATCTGTCGGATGACGTTAGCAAAGCTTTCGTAGTTCGTAATTTTTCTTTGTTAGATGGTACGCAATAACAATGATAGACTGTTTGGGTGATAGACGTGAATGAACCCTGAGGGACGCAGATCTGCTTCGGACTGCAGTACCTGTATGATGTTCAGTCTTCCTAATTTTCCCGATAAGAAACACCACCATAACTGTTCGTACTGTCTTTTATACTAGTCGTATTCTAGGAGCCGGCTTCGTTTGGCGCTGACCGTAGACATCGTTCACGGGTGGTGGGGCTGCGTCAACACTTTCCCATTTCCACCGAGTGGTCAAAACACGGTCCTATAGCGTTAACTCAGCTCACTCCGTTTCTACACGGCTTGCAGAATGTGGTGGATATATCTCTCTCCAACTTCTGGGTAAAATGATCTCGCTATCAACTGCGGCGTGTATTACAGCACATCGTTCCATATCAATAGTGTCTTTTCCATCGCGAACGTCCACTGCGTATGCTGATGATTACCGTATAATGATTGACTGACACCTCGCGGTCGAGATGGAGGGAGCCTTGGCCGAACACCCGATATCTGCTACCTGTCGCTGAGGAAATGGGATTAAATGTAGAGGTCATCACCTCCATACATTGTTTGGTAGCGTTCCTCAATGCTACAGACTGGTCCTATTTCAATATGCTGCGATCCCCTCCAAATGTTTCTAGCTTTTTCACCAATTAGGTGACAGTCTCCTTTTATTTGTACTACTCCATGCGTGTTATGAACAGTACATTCCGGCGATGGTCAACACCGGAACAGAAATAATGTACATGACTGCAAAATGAAGGATCAATGCTTTTCGAAATGGAATACCGATATATTCGCTACCCTGTCGATGGGAAACATGAGCTTAAACGTACTGGTCATAATCTTCGAATAGCTGTTGGAAGTGCTCAACAATACCTCAAACTCTTCCAGTTTCCATATGCTGCGATGTCTTCTACATTTTCGTCTACGAGAAACATCACCTCTGTGTTTTATTTCTAGCAACCAGTGTTGTGGTAGCTGTACAGCTTCTGCCATGAAATGTTCAGCTTTCTATGAGAGCCAGAGGATCGAAAAGTGTTAATGTCGGTTTAGCAGCAGCTGACACGGATCACTAAGTCATGGTAGAAGAAACAAAGTGTATGGCGGTGAGTTACAGCCGAAAAAAACAATGTATTAAACTGCTTTTGAAGGAACATACAGCAATTCTCTCGTGAGATTGATAGTCTGTTGGATATGGTCATCCTCCAGAACAGGTGACGAAACTTTACAACGGTTTGTGGAAGCGACTTCAATCACGACCAAGATGCAGAGGCACTGTCTAAAAAACAGCGCTGGAGTTCTTGCTGTATGTGATCGTTAGCAGATAGGTTCGAAAAAGGTGACTCGTTCAGAGATATGAGAATGGTACGAATATGAATCACCGGTGGCTGTAATCATTAAAAGACGTCCCTACAGGCTCCAAACCAAGTACGTGGTAGAATGGATGGACTTGATTCCGAATTGCAGACAGCGATTCTACACGAAAGCATAAACTATCAGCTACTCGTATGTGTGCCTGTGGACTCATTACCACTTTTTATGCACGGTGACGGTAATATAGTGGCTATGATCTGGTTTTTAATAGCGCAGTTCTTACGCGAAATGCATGGTGTACGCTGTAGAATCCCTCTGTGGTCAGCTTCAAAAGTCAGTTCTCAATTGTTCTTCGAAGAGAACATCATGTTTCCTCCAAGGGATTCCCATTTGACCTACCTGGTGAGTGTAATAAGACTACTGCTAAGAAATTAACTCACCATGCAAACTGTCTCTCGAGATCAATTTAATTACTTAGCCTATCAAAATTATATCAATGACTTGCCGACTGGAGGGTGGAGGAGATGGTTGGGGCACCACAGAAAAATTTCGTGGCAGTCATTTTCTTTATTTTTCGTTGCCGCGATATCTTTTAACGAAATTTCAATCTCCCACCTACACAGGAGACAGGCTCTCACGATCTGTTTCGTGATGCTATAGCATCGCACTGGTAAGAGGGGACCTGCCACAAAGTACAAAACAGCTATGTTCTCTTGAATTACAGATTCTTGTTGTCGAACATAAAATGAATGTGGTTATTTTTCCGGCATGTGGGCCAATGGCATGAAAGATTGTCTGAAATGTTTGTAATACACTTGTGCATGACCGTTTACTTACAGACACTGAACACGAGAAATGCTCTCATGTCGTGTAATTTGTTCAACAAGCTAAAATAAATTGCTTAATATAGATTTTTTATCTTTGGGGTTTATATTCTCGCTTTTTCTTTACTCCGATGACTGTTTCGAGATAACGAGGACATTCTGAGGTGAACGGTAATTTTCGGAGCAAAACGGTCAAAGTTTTTTTTCTGGATTTTACACATCGCGGTCATGTCTCTGCTGATCATTTGTGATCGGTCCCAGTGCAATTCGTTAAACGTCACAATATAATGAAATGAGAACTGTATCTTGCAGTCGAACATAAAAACTATACAGATTTTGATTAGAAAACTAAAAGAACATGGACTTTGGTTGTTTTCGTGGACAGAGCACATTTATTATCGTCGCGTTTGTGTTTTCAGTTTTCAATAGTTGCTTTGCTATAGGAGTCACATTGGTATTAAATAGTACAGCACAGAACGGCTGGTTGCTGCGGGCGAGTTCCTTAAGAGACCGGGGCCTTCCCTTTAGACAAAAAACCCACGATCATTTATCATGGTTCTGAGGGTGTCGCACTTTGTACTGAAGGCACTGCGTTGTGAAGCAGTGCTCGCTTTAGGTGGGAGGCGCTTCCTGTTCCGCAAGCAGCCGAATTTTGAAATAGCCATCTGGAGTTGTCTCTGGATGGGAGGGGTTGTGCTACTAAATTTCCCTTTTCTGTTGTCTAGAACTGTCTCCTCAAGGCATGCCGCTTATCGCGAGTGGTCGCGGAGGACCTGGTAAGGCCTGTAGCTGTCGGGGGGTCAGCAAGTCGCGGAGGACCTGGTAAGGCCTATAGCTGTCGGGGGGTCAGCAAGTCGCGGAGGACCTGGTAAGGCCTGTAGCTGTCGGGGGGTCAGCAAGTCGCGGAGGACCTGGTAAGGCCTGTAGCTGTCGGGGAGTCAGCAAGTCGCGGAGGACCTGGTAAGGCCTGTAGCTGTCGGGGGGTCAGCAAGTCGCAGAGGACCTGGTAAGGCCTGTAGCTGTCGGGGGGTCAGCAATTGAGCCACAGAAAAACAGCAAAGGGCGGACAGCGGTTTGCACGTGCCGCGAGGCGGTCGGTGGAGTAGTTGGCCGTTTAAAGAAGCTAGTGTCCTGCCGTAGATGGATGAATAGAGGGAGAGAGGGCGAGGACTGAGGGAAAGTGAGAGGGTCTCGGTTTTCAGCAGTCTGTGATTGTACATCGAGGAGAACGCCCTTTCAACTACCATCACCTCTGCGGTCTTTTAGGACAATGATTGCCCGTGTTAAAACGGACCGTTTACCAATTGCGGAAAGGCCGATATCGTGTTGATGTATGTCTATTGTGACCAAAATGCCCAACGGGCGTGTGCCATGTATGGTGCTCGGTATCCTGGACAACATCATCCAAGTGTCCGGATCGTTCGCCGGATAGTTACGTTATTTAACGAAACAGGAAGTGTTCAGCCACATGTCAAACGTCAACCACGACCTGCAACAAATGATGATGCCCAGGTAGGTGTTCTAGCTGCTGTCACGGCTAATCCGCTCATCAGTAGCTGACTAATTGCGCGAGAATCTGGAATCTAAATAACGTCGGTGTTGAGAATGCTACATCAACCCCGATCGCACCCGTACCATATTTCTATGCACCAGGAATCGCATGGCGACGACTTTGAACGTCGTGTACAGTTCTGCCACTGGGCACGAGAGTAATTACGGGACGATGACAGATTTTTTTGCACGCGTTCTATTTAGCGACGAAGCGTCATTTACCAACAGCGGTAACGTAAACCGGCATAATGTGCACTATAGGGCAACGGAAAATCCACGATTGCTGCGACAAGTGGAACATCAGCGACCTTGGCGGGTTAATGTATGGTGCAGCATTATGGGAGGAAGGATAATTGGCCTCCATTTTATCGATGGCAATCTAAATGGTGCAATGTATGCTGATTTCCTACGTAATGTTCTACCGATGTTACTACAAGATGTTTCACTGCATGACAGAATGGCGATGAACTTACAACATGATGGATGTCCGGCACATAGCTCGCGTGCGGTTGAAGCCGATTGAATAGCGTATTTCATGACAGCTGGATTGGTCGTCGAAGCACCATACCATGGCCTACACGTTCACAGGATCTGACGTCCCCGGATTTCTTTCTATGGGGAAAGTTGAAGGATATTTGCTATCTTTATCCACCGACAACACCTGACAACATGCGTCAGCGCACTGTCAATGCATGTTCGAACATTACGGAAGGCGAACTACTCGCTGTTGAGAGGAATGTCGTTACACGTATTGCCAAATGCATTGAGGTTGACGGACGTCATTTTGAGCATTTATTGCATTAATGTGGTATTTACAGGTAATCACGCTGTAACAGCATGCCTTCTCAGAAATGATAAGTTCACAAATGTACATGTATCACGTTGGAACAACCGAAATAAAATGTTCAAACGTACCTACGTTCTGTATTTTAATTTAAAAAAAACTACCTGTTACCAACTGTTCGTCTAAAATTGTGAGCTATGTGTTTGTGACTGTTACAGCGCCATCTATCACAAAGCGAAAAAAGTGGTCCACGTAAAACATTGACATTTCTTTACGTACTACACGAATATGTAATAAAATGGGAGTTCCTGTGTAAAAGAACGCAGTTAATATCCGTTTGACCTATGGCAGCGCCATCTAGCGGGCCGACAAAAGCGCCATCTGGTTTGCCCCTTGAAGCTAGACGACTTCGTTCTTTGTAGTTTTTTCGTTTGACGCTTATTTCGTGAGATATTTGGCCCTGTGACTATCAGTGGACGACCGTGTATACATATGAAACAAGTATTGTTACATAAATGATTGTTTGTTTCATGCTATATGCAACTGAGCGCATGACGCCGACCACACTAGCAAAAAGGAAATATTTTCCAAAATTCAGAATTGTAAAACCAGAACAGAAAAATAAGGAAAAAAGCCGATTCTGAAATACTTTCCCGACGGCAGTTAAACAGCACGTCAAGTAAAGAATATAAGTACTCATTAGTAGTGGTTGTTGAAGTTAAATATGGGAATAGAATGGATTTTTTTACGAGAGCCGCTGTGTGTTACGGGTGGAATTTTGCAGTAATTTCTCATTACGTAGATGTTTCATATGATGGAGGGAACATTCTTCCAGTAGTGCGTAAACACGAATAACGTTACCCAACTGTTTTGCATAGGGATATTTTTCAGTAGTAGAGGTAAGTTACAGCTAAATGTCATCAGTGAACTGTTTGCGTAGTGAAGGTAAGACTAGTAAGAAATAGAAGACTAGTTAAGTCTCAAACAACAAGTTCAGAGGAAGAGAACCCTTTAGATACTTTACCCGAGACCAATGTTGAAACTTTTCAGGGTAACGCTAGGGATGTTGTCGCACCACCAAGGGACGCAATGTCACAGCCAGTCAGCAATACTAGGTCAAAAGTAGCAAACCCTACACTTGATCCTTTTGCGCAACTATATTAAAGGTTGAAAGCTTTACTAAATCAAAAACCCAATGAATAAATTTAAAAACTTCCTGAAGGATTTGACGAAACCAAAGACTTGGCGACACTTCAGCGCATTTAGAGACTTTTACTAATGATGTTAGTAATTTTACTCAGATTCAGAACAGTTTTAAAACAGACGTTGAGAATCACGTCACTGAAGTGATACGCAGCGATTTAGAAGGTATAACTAACCACATTTCAACACTGAAAACTGCAGTAAAAGGCATGCACGAAGCAGTTAAGAGACTAACAAATGATTTTGATACAATGGGGTTAGAACACACAAAACTATAGTCCACAGCTCAACTGGTAGTCAAACAAGCAGATGACATAGCAACAAAACATGAAAAACAAGTTGATGTTTTCTTACGAGGAAAAGGGATTTTAACTGATGAAAATTTGGAGACAGAGCTACAGAAGGCTGTTGAGTGAACGATTACCAATGTACACTCAGAGCAGAACACGTTACTATTAACGATACAAACTGAGTTAGATCAGACACAAAGAAGACTTACGCAAGATCTACCTAAGTGGATGAATCATGTGCAAACACAAATAAGAATACAATTGGAGAAATTAAAAGAAGAATAGAATAACATTACTGAGCAAGCAAGGAATGATAGTAGCTATATAGGTAAGTGAGACCTGGTAGTCAGGGGAAGGCAGGATTCGGTTACGATGGTGGACGGGGCCGTAGTCAGTTACTATTGCTTGCATTCTATAGTTATACACATTTATTTCAAAACAGTAATTCCAGACTCAACAATAAGTAAAAACACACGTTACTAATGAAGGACTGAACAACTGTGTAAAAAATAGTGTTTTCAGGGCGTTACAGTTTAGTAATCACCATAAAATACAGATACAACAGATAATGTTTTAAAAACAAGCTACTGCGATCACGGCTGAAGGTCTTATATGCCAAGAATGGCAATAAATTAAGAATGTTTAAGAACTCGCTGCAGTTTACAACTTACAAATATTAAAATATTAAGGGTAAATAGACATAAACACAGCAGAAGGCATCAGACGCCAGACATGGCAGTAAATAAGATTTTAAGGCTTACTGCTAAAAATACCGATACCAAATTAAAATTTTAAGGCAAATATCCACAATCACAGCTGAAGGCCTTACACGCCAGGAACGGCAATTATATTAAAAAATTTGGAAACCTGCCGTAAAATAGCAAATACAATAGCAAAGGTTAATTAAAAAAAAGAACAAGGAGCTGATCACGAAACGGGTGAAGTAAAATGATGGTAACCCTTGTAAGACAACCCTTACACTTAAAACACAGATACAACAGATGTTTTAAAAGCTTTGATCACGGCTGAAAACCTTATACGCCAAGAATGGCAATAAATTAGGAATCTTTAAGAACTCGTTGCAGTTTACAACTTACAAGGTCCGCCCCGATAGCTGAGTGGTCAGCCTGACGTATTGCCATCCTACGGGCCCAGGTTCGATTCCAGGCTGTATCGGAGATTTTCTCCGCTCAGGGTCTGGGTGTTGTGTTGTCTTCATCATCATTACATCCCCTTCCGGCGCGCAGGTCGCCCAATGCGGCGTCGAATGTAATAAGACTAGCACCAAGGCGGCCGGACCTGCCCCGCAAGGGGCCTCTCGGCCAATGACGCCAAACGCTCATTTCCATTTTCCACAACTTACAAATATTAAAATATTACAGGTAAGTAGCCACAAGCACAGCAGAAGTCATCATAACCTTTAATGTAGGCATTACAAGGTATTATAATGAATAATACAATAATAAAACACAAGGACCAGTCACAGACAGTGCTCCAGGAATCGACCTCTGAGAAGAAACACTTTCGCGAGAGATGAGATAAGCAGGCAAGAGTTGCATTCACTTCACAAGATGGTAACTCAGACTAGTGGCAGTCGAACGAATGACTACTGATAACTTGCTGAAGCTACCTGGTGTCCGACAAACCAAATACAACGATGGAACAATACGCCAAAGCCGAACCGGCGGTCTGCACTACGTCCCCAGATGGTTGAAATGGCTCTGAGCACTATGGGACTTAACTTCTAAGGTCATCAGTTCCCTAGAACTTAGAACTACTTAAACCTAACTAACCTAAGGACATCACACACATCCATGCCCGAGGCAGGATTCGAACCTGCGACCGTAGCGGTCGCGCGGTTCCAGACTGTAGCGCCTAGAACCGCTCGGCTTACGTCCCCAGAATACAGTGTTTAGAGCGTCGGAACGAGAAATGAATCACTACCACCAGAGTAGAAAAAATCAACAACCGGCCTACAATCAAGAAAGCTTTCAAAACTACACGCCTTACCGGACAGCAGCGGCAAGGCGAGGAAAAGTACACTGCCGTTACATGCACCAGGTCCCCAGGGCAGGTAGCTGGGGCGTTAGCGGCTACCAGGCAGGAAAAATACCGCTGGTTGAACTTAACAAATGGTAACAAACTGAAAGCAGTAAATAGTAATAAGAAGTCGAGGAAAGCTAATTAGATCCGTCTTCCCCAAGCACTCCACTCGCTGATTTTCGCATCGGCGACACTCCGAGCAGCAACACGACCCAAGTCACTCGAATATCGCGAGATGTCACAATGGTGGTTTCTCTACCTGAATTCAAGTGCACTCATCTTAAAGCTTGCAGGATCCGGTTTACGACGAGGTCGTGAACCCCTGTGACCACAGCCCTTCCATCCGGCAGTCCATGCGTGCCGCCAGCAGTCCCGGCATGTTTTGGCACGGTGCTGACCTGTCTCCTCTTGAGTCCCCAACCGAACTGCCGACTCACACGACCCGGAAGAACCACGACGTCGCACCAAAGATGGGGCAACAGTTACTACATGTCGATAACCGCCGCTGCTGCCACTAGCGGACAGTCAACATTTGCGAAACAGTGTGGCGCCAGTCAACAAGAGAAGAAGAGAAACAACCGCAACCATGCTAACCAAACGATACGGTCTGGCCTCCAACAAAGGACCGAAACCCACAAAGCACCAACGCGAGGCGCAGCACGGCTCAGTAAGAGCAATGATGAATGTCGTAGTCCAGTTTCTCATGGAAATGTATATACACCCGCGCGGGGTAGCCTCGCGGTCTGAGGCGTCTTTTCACGGTCCGTGCTGCTCCCACCGTCGGAGGTTCCAGTCCTTCCTCTGGCATGGGTGTGTGTGTCGTCCTTAGCGTAAGTTACTTTACGTTAGATTAAATAGTGCGTAATCTTAGGGACCGATGACCTGAGCAGTTTGGTCCCATAAGACCTTATCACAAATCTCCAATTTTGCACATGCACAAGGGAAACTAGTTACCACAAACATAATAACACAAAACACTGTTACACGATATGTGGTGGCAGACACTACAGTTTCATCAATTATATTAGAAGAAAGTCTTTTTAAAAAAACCAACAATTCCAGGTGTTCATCCCACAGAAGAAATTTGTTCACCCAATTACATTCATAAAAGCTTTTAGAAGCGTGTTGCCTAATGCTTAATCTGAACAACAAAAGATACAACATGAATTAGGTTTTATTCAAGGTGAGGCTGTGCTTTGAGCATCCGAGACGGCAGAGAGTTGTCCGACATTAGCGCAATTTGAAACTGCATTGCTTGCTTTATACCGGGCGCGCTGTGTACAGGAAAGATTAAGAAAACAGGTATCTAAGCCAGAGCAATACAACATCAGGCATTGAGTGTTAAGAAAACACGTCGAGAAGTACCTAAATAAGACTCGTTTCTGGGATCAACCCGTAGCTCACAGTGATGTTCTACACATTTTTAAGGAAAGCTTCCATTTCACGTTAGAGAAAAATATGTACAGGTACCCAGAAACCAATTTTGAATACTTTCTGTTGGTGCTCGATGCTATTGACCTTATAAATGATACGAAGGCTAGTAATAACGACAATAACCAGAGTGGTGTATGGTAATGGTGGGGGCTATGGCTACGCGCATCCGGTCGCAGTATAAAGCAACAATCAAGGACAAGCATCTGACGAGCGCACCGCGTTAGAGCGATGATAAGTGTTCGAACCACGGTAACGGCAACTGGAATGATAAAAACGATAGAAGTCAGTGGGGACAACCACCAAATAGTTATTCAAGATACAGTACGAATAGGGATTTTCAGAATTCACAGCGGCAGTACTACCAGGGAAACCAGCCACAATTTAATCAGGGGAGAACCACTTACCAGTAGTTGTATCCAGCCCCGAATCTTCTATCTTCTTCTTTCCCCAGTGTCCATATGTCTACTCCGTATAATGCCACGCTCAGTATGAAGCACTTCGCCAGTATCTTCGTTAGTTTCCTGTCCATGCACACACAGAGAAGCCTCCTCTTATTAAATGCATCCTTGACAATTGCTCTCCGTGTTTTCATTCTGTCTTTGTCAATAACACCATATTATCCGCATATCGAATACATTCTATCCTTCTACCATCAACCCGTACTCCTCTGTTTCGTTTCAAACATTTCTGAATAATATGCTACAAATAAATACTAAGCAGTATTGGGGAGATACAGCAGCCCTATCTGACCACCATCCAATTGGGCTTTACTGTGTCATCTCATTCCCAATCCGTATTCGTATTTTCTGTTGCAGGTACAGATTTTTAATCAGCATTCTATCCCTCCAGTCGACAGCACTCTTTCTTAGAATTTATTCCACTGTACTTAATCAAAGGCTTTATCCAAGTCAATGAAAACCGTATAAACTTCTTTTCCTCCTCCAATGTATCTCACATCTATAGCTCTTTGCAGTTCAGTTGTATCTATTGCACCTTTCCGTTAAACACAACTTGCAGACACTACACACTGTCAGCAAAGGGAAGAAAATGAATCTTCTTGAAGAGGTCTCAATTTATATCGATAGCTACAGATCACCATATCCAATTCTAATTGAACAAGTACGCCTTGGAAACAAATCATTTCTACACGTCTTTAATGAAATATTTTAAAAATCAACACCATAACTCATGGCACCCTCAAAGCTAGCAGTTTTTTGAGGGAAAAAAGACAGTATCTGTTTAACCTTACATAATGTCCCAGCAACCATTCGACATATTATAAATGACTGCGTGGTTATGCAATCATGTAACAATTTCATTTTCGTAATTTGTAATATCTTTTATGTATTCATATGTATAACACCTCTGTCGCAGTTGGGGATATTTGGAAGAGGACTTCCGATGCCGGAAATTACATTACAGCGAATGGAAAGCTGATGGAAAACTGTTAGAAACGAAGAAGGAAAATTACTTTAAATTTAATTCCGAGACAATTTTCCCAGTTAAATATATGGAATAACTAGCGTATGCTCTGATATCCTCAATTCGTTTAGCTAATATGTAAGTCAAATGTCTGAAGTTTGTCAGCGGATATTCCATGACGTGCATTGATGGGACGAAGAGGAAATAGAGAGCTGCATAATTATAAAGTACCAAACAGAATACTGTATGAAAAACAATGTTAATTAGTTTGTCTTTTCTATGGACCCTTCAGAAAGTTTCTTTCATTTGGCTGCTCAGTGTCAATTTCGGTGATTCTCTTCTTTACGTGTAGAAAGCCAGTTTTTTCCGCATCTGATTCATTAAGTTGTATAATAAAACGTTGTGGAGAGCGTTTCCTCTTCATTATATTTTTCTTCAGCTAGAAAATCTCAGCATATAACACTCAAACGTATAACAGAACAGTACTGGTCATGTACTACATCAATACGGCAAAATAGCTACATCAACACGTACCAAAAAATGATGAAGATGACTAAAGGGGCGAATCTCACAGTACAATGGTATTACAAGACATCGAATTATGTATTCAGAGAAGTCTATATGCGATTAATAATTCACTTTACGAACGTTTCCAAATTTTCGTCATACTAGTTTTTCTAACTTTAACAGTAATAATGATAATTTCAATTAACTTTTAAAATTGTAGACAAATTATTTAACAGACGATTTTTTAAATAATTCCTCACTACACTTTTTTTTAAAGTTTGTATCTAAGTGAAATAATAATCTACAATTTATTTAATCATAATAAACAAAAAAATTCATGGTATCTGAAGAAGGTACGTGCGTTGAGTAATTCATTTATCTGAGTGTATCGAGGAGTACAATAAAAAGCGAATACGAGCCATCGGCTAGTTCCATTACAATGTGATAGTGAATTTGTTCATGTATGTACAGAGTATAGTTGATAACTTTGTATACAGCTACAGTCTACCTGTACTATCCGCATTAAAAGAAACATTGAGGTTCATCATGAACGTTTGTCGTGGTCGAGGAAAGAGTGAAATGACATCAATTAAAAGAGGTTCCCTGGGTAGGCGGTCGTAGTAAAAGTAAATAATTTCAACTGTTGAAGGTCAAAAGGAGGGGAAGATTTCTGCATATATTCTTTGCCAACATATTCATCTGAAGTGTAGGCTAACGTACTAGTGTAAGAAGCACCGCTGTTGATTACAGTACACAACACACATGGAAAATGGCGTATATAACAGTGGATACTTAAAACGTCTGTGTGTATAAATGACTGCCAGAATAGGAGTGCATTACTGCATCGTGTACAGAAACTGTTGAAACTAGCAATTTCGAATTACGCAACTATTTTGTCCGGTGAGAAACACTGCAGGTTGATAAAGCATATTTTTATCCATTAGCGCGTGATTATCTTTCGCAGATGGCAGTCAGATTACGTACTCTTATTGCCTCTTGCTACTTAATCTAAAGATAAGCTAAGTATTTACTGTCGTACCTATCGATGTTTTTCAAGTGTTACTACAGGAAAAGCTTATTTTCAGATGTGCGTAAATGAGTGACGCTAAAAGAGCAGCCCGACGGACGTCATAGCCGGTGGCCTACTCGTATATAAGACGATGGCAGCGTTCGAAAAGAATCATCAGCTTCCTTCACTGAGGAGTGCAGACAGACAAGTACAGTCGCCATGCTGAGACAGGCTTTAGCTATCCTGCTGATCGCAGCTGCTGCCAGTGGTAAGTGCGCCATTATCTCAATGTTTTCTAAGGTATTATGGACGGGTAGCAACACGATATGTGTATATTGTTTCAGTATGTCCCAAAAAATACGTGCAAATTATTTTGAAAGTACACAACAGTGGAAATTGAAAGAGATCTTTGACCAGTAGTATAGTGTCTTTTTGACACTGTAGAGCTTTTCAGTAGACACATTCATCACATCTCAACTCCTAGACCCATACGTCGGAAAGACAGTGAGTTTCGTAATTTTTATTAGTGCACGCTCCACTTTTTCTTGTGTGTTTGTTCCATTCTTTAATATAACCTGGTTAGGACTTTAAGGCTCTTTTATAGGACGGGTTCCAGGTGGATCGCAGCGTGCGTGTGATAGGACGTGGACATGGGTACCAGAAACGTACGCCAAAGCTAGAGTACGCTGTACCAAACGATTCTTGTGGGAAAAGCATGTAAATTGCGCACAAATTCACCGCGAAATTCTGTCGATATATTGACCAGGTGCAATGACGCGTCCAACTGCACTCAAATGAAGCTAACAAAATCGACCCAGGCGAACAACCACGCTGATCGGAAAGGAAGGCCATCGACATCTAACACAGGCGATCGATGAACTTTAAAAATAGATCACAAACAGTGTCGACCGCCATAAAACATTTATTTCAATGTTTACCAGTTTCGGTCGCTAGAAGACTATCCTCAGATCCTTATATCACGATGGTAGGCGGTGGCTGTGGATGGAGCAGGTGTTTAATGCTCCAGGAACGTCATCTGATGTTCGTGGAGTCATAACACCTGCTCCGTTCACCGCCACCGCCTACCATCGTGATATAAGGATCTGAGGACGGTCACATACTACCGAAACCAATAACCATTCAAATAAGTGTTTTATTGCGGTCTAGACGGTCCGTAATACATTTTTGAAGTACTTTCAGACAGACTGCTGTTTCTCCACGAGAAATGTTCTCAAAAATATCTAATCGGGGAACTGATTCGTAGGAATCACAGATTTTCCAACGATAAGGATGATGACTCAGCGATCGTCGAATGGCTAAGTGACCCAGGGGTGGATTTCCGTCGTCGAGGAACTGGAAGATTAGCAAGAAGACGTGTAGAGCTGTCCAGGCGGGCGTCGTGACTGCTGATCCTACGCTCCCGTGTGTTTGTTAGACATGGGTGTGACACCCATGACTGACTACACCGATTGCCACACATTTAAGTTCCCATAATTGTGCAAGTGCACCACTGTTTACGGCTTTACATCTCATTTTGGTATGTCATCATCATTGTTCTTGTACGATAGTAGGTCCTCTTCTTGTTCGCACTTGGTGTGCATAAAGATGATGCTATAGATTACGAACCGGTCATGCAATAGATAAGAAATTATTCGCAAATGAAAAGGATTTTTTCTATTAATACAGTCCTAATCAATAAGGATCCCAGATTGAGGAGCAACTCAAGAATCAGTCGAACAAGTGTTTTGTAACACGCATTTTTTTTCCCGGACGAATAATTACAATTACGTAACATTCTTCGAATGAATATCAGCCTGGCATCTGACTGTCATACTATTAGCATCATGTGCTCGATGCACTTTATGTCTTTCTCGAATTCTACTTCTGTTTTTTTTCGGTAAATACGCTGAACTGACAAAAGTAATGGGATTCATCCTAATATCGTGTCGGACTTACTTTTTCCCGCCGTACCGTAGTGCAGCAACTCGACGTCCCATGGACCCAAGAAGTCGTTGGAAGTCCCCTGAAGAAATATTGAGCCATGCTGACTCTATAGCCATCCGTAACTGCAAAAGCTTCGCCGGCGTATGAGCTTGTACATGACCTAACCCCTCGATTATGCCCCATAAATGTTCAATGGGATTCATGTCGGGCATTTCCTCGAATTGTCCAGAATGTTCTTCAAACCAGTCGTGAACAATTGTGACCCAGTGACATGTTACATCGTTGACCGTAAAAATTCCAAAGTTGTATAGGAAGATGAACTCCATGAATGGCTGCAAATGGTCTCCAAGTAGCCGAACACAAACATTTCCGGTCAATGAGCTGTTCAGTTGGACAAGAGGAATCCTACCATCAGGTCTTACCAACTGAAATCGGATTTATCTGCTCAGGCCACAGATTCACAGTCGTCTAGGGTCCATTCCAAAGCTGTCTAGGAACATGAACTCCATGAATGGCTGCAAATGGTCTCCAAGTAGCCGAATATAAACATTTCCAGTCAATGAGCTGTTCAGTTGGACAGGAGGACTCAGTCCATTCCTCACTACCAGCTTGCACAGTGTCTTGTTGACAACTTGGGTCCATGGCTTCGAAGGGTCTGTGCCACACTCGAATCCTACCATCAGGTCTTACCAACTTCAGTCGGACTTACCTGCTCAGCCACAGTTTCCCAGTCGTATAGGGTGCATGCCAAAGTTGTCTAGGAACATGAACTCCATGAATGGCTGCAAATGGTCTCCAAGTAGCCGACTATAAATATTTCCAGTCAATGAGCTGCTCAGCTGGACAGGAGGACTCAGTCCATTCCCCACTATCAGCTTGCACAGTGTCTTGTTGACAGCTTGGGTCCATGGCTTCGAAGGGTCTGTGCCACATTCGAACCCTGCCATCAGCTGAAATCGGACTCATTTGCTCAATCCATAGTTTTACAGTCATCTAGGGTCCATCCGATATGGTCACGAGCGCAGGAGAGGCACTGCAAGCGATGACGTGCTGTTAGCAAAATGCATTTGCTTAGGTCGTCTGCTACCATGTCCCATTAACGCCAAATTTAACCGCACTGTGCTACGGACACGTTCGTCGTACGCCTCACATTAATTTCTGTTATGCTGTTAGTCTTTTAACACTAACAACTCTACGGAAACGCCTCTGCTCTAGTTCGTGAAGTGAAGACCTTCGACCACTGCGTTGTCCGTGGTGAGAGGTAATGCCTGAAATTTGGTGTTCTCAGCACACTCTTCATACTGTGGATCTCGGAATACTGAATTACCTAGAGATTTCCGGGATGGAATGTGTCTAGCTACAATTACTATTCCGCGTTCAAAGTCCAATTGTGCGGCTACGCTCACGTCGGAAACAGTTTTCACCTGAGTATAAATGACCTTCTACACCTTTTGTACTCGATACTGACGCCATCTGTTTAAGTGTGTATCGCTATCTCACCTCAGTGAGTTTTCACGAATCTTATAATCGAACAGTAATACATATCTTCACCTATTTATGCGCAATAGGTTTGGGTTGTTTGGGGAAGGAGACCAGACAGTGAGGTCATCGGTCTCTTTTTGGATTAGGGATGGACGGGGAAGGAAGTCGGCCGTGCCCTTTCAAAGGAACCATCCCGGCATTTGCCTGGAGCGATTTAGGGAAATCACGGAAAACCTAAATCGGGATGGCCGAACGCGGGATTGAACCTCGTCCTCCCGAATGCGAATCCAGTGTCTAACCACTGCGCCACCTCGCTCGGTATATGCGCAATATGTTGGACTTATTTGCGTAGAGTCAACTGCACGACTGTCCACCGATCATCGATCCTCTGCATGTCTTTCTGCAGTTTACTAGGCTCAGCCGTTACCACCTTCCTCTAGAGAAAACATCATCTGCAGAAAGGCTCAGGATCCTTCAACGTTATCCAGTAGTCCTCACCTCGTTGTCACTTTCTTTACTGTCAGTCTGAAATCTAAGTACGACTATAAACTAAATATTTCGCATTGTCTGTATAAATCTGTAGTACAATTTAGTCCTTCTCCACCAGTCTACTCATGGTCGTCGAGATCTTTACAATGTGCTTGGTTACTGAGGTTACATCTAAGCATTACTACATTGTAACTATTACTCAAATTGATCTTGTTGTTATGATGTGTTTCTAGCCTCGTACCCGAAGAGGACAGTGCTGTTCCAAGACCCTACCGCCTGGACGGGTGAAGCGAAGTGCTGCGTGGGCGTCTTCAACACGCCCCACCGCTACCTCGGAGCGTACCAGGTGACGGCCCTGTACTTCAGCAGCCACGTGCGCAACTACGCGACGCTGGAGATCGGCCCAGAGCAGCAGGACATCAACATCACCATGAGCGAGTACCCAGCTGGCGGGGATTCCTGGAGGGTGGTGGGTACCGGCAGGTACACGGGGGTGTCTGAGCCCACGCAGCTGCTGAGGATCCCCATCACCTACCAGACCGACCCCACGGCCGCCTACCTGTTCGAGATCGTGTATGGTGGCCCCCTCACCTACCCCGCCTATGGCGCCATCGATGTCTCCGCGGGACCCTACAACACGACAAGCAACTACTTCATACTCGGTATTGACTACGAGAACCCATGAGAGAACCAAACTCCTGACTGCGGTAGCTGTAATTATTGTCAACTTATACATTTAAAATAAAATGTGTTATCAACATTTGCTGATTGGTTTTTGGGCCTAAAACAAAAATTATTTTGTACCCCATTATTTACGAATGGTAGATCTGAACTGTATGGTATATCTTCAGCATGAGGCTATTGTGACAACTGATAAAAACAAACACCGTTCGAACGCCGTGTCAACCTCACGCCTTACGCGTCACCGCATGCGGAGCAGCACGTTGTCACTACATCGCTCTCCCAGCCGTTTTCGTGGCTGATGCTGCCACTTCTCAATCAGGTAGCTCCTCAATTAGCCTCACAAGGACTGAGTGCCCCACAGTGGCCAACAGAATTCGGCAGACTGGGATGGTGACCCATCCAAGTGCTAGCAAAGCCCGATAACGCTTAACTTCGATGATCTGCACACCAGCTGAAGCCAGTGATTCCAACAGTCCTCCAGTACCTCAGCTGTAGATCTGAAGATGGCACAGCTTCGCCGAAACCAGTAACAAAAGGTAAATAGAATAGTGTTGTTGACTTTTTCACAAAATACTAATACAAGATTATTGCCATATCCTGCGACACATTGTCGCGATGGTTTTCATAATGTTTCACAGTACTAAAGTATGACTGCAGAAAAATGAGAGCTCATTCTCACTCTAACACAATTAAATTCATTCTTTTCAATAGTAAATGAAAACCGCTATATTGTGTCTGTTCTCCAGGATTAATTTATTTAGTGAACCTGTTTTTGGTTTACAAGGCCATCATCATACTTGAAGTACCTGTCGGCATCAAATAAGTTACATGTTTGTGAACAAAAATGAGAGTCACAAACAGACAGTGTGTGTCATCTCTCACATTGCAGTGGTAATGCAATTAGAAAAGTAGCACAATAAATGAATATAAAGGGGACAAATCAGGGCAGACATGAGCACTAAACCCGAAAAAACAATGGAAGAGTTTCAGTTAATTTAACAATAGCAATAAAGTAAAATTACTATTTGTCAAAACTACTAAAGAATAGTTTGTAGAGGTATTTCAAATGGAAGGTGATACAGAAACACAGGAAATGATAGAATTCGCTATTGTAAAAACAACAGAATATATAGAGTGGTTTTTGGTTTACAAGGCCATCATCATACTTGAAGTACCTCTCGGCATCAAATAAGTAACATGTTTGTGAACAAAAATGGGAGTCACAAACACACAGTAAGTGTCATCTCTCACATTGCAGTGATAATGCAATTAGAAAAGTAGCACAATAAATAAATATAAAGGGGACAAATCAGGGCAGACATGAGCACTAAACCCGAAAAAACAATGGAAGAGTTTCAGTTAATTTAACAATAGCAATAAAGTAAAATTACTATTTGTCAAAACTACTAAAGAATAGTTTGTAGAGGTATTTCAAATGGAAGGTGATACAGAAACACAGGAAATGATAGAATTCGCTATTGTAACAACAACAGAATGTATAGAGTACATAGCCTATCACGATAAAATAAAATAAATTAATAAACACAGGAAAATGGAGGAATAGAAAGAAACAGACAGTGTGGGAAGCAATGGAAAACTGATAGGATTAAGTGAAATTTAGAGGAGGAGAGTCTTTGAGCTATGTTTGGCAATTTAATATTAAATCAGGACGGTGGGCCGGATGTTTGTTGATTTCTGGCGTTTCCAAGAGGCTGAGTTTTTGGCCTTTGCTTTCTGACATGAGGATGTGGTACTGTGACTGGTATCTGAGGCCATGAAACTTCCATCTTCGTTCATGTTCAGCCAGCGTAGTTGCTATATCTCTGCCTGATTGACCAATATAAAACTTATCACAATAGCGGTAAGTAATTTTGTACACCCAGTTATTGTTGGTCAGTAATTGAGTCTTTATCTAAGCTATCGAAAATACGCTGGGCTGTGCTACTCTTCACAGAGTAGGAAATCCTATAGTTGCAGGCTTTTAGCGGTTTTGCTACACTCTGGGATACTCGTCGTAGGTGTGATACTATTCACAACTTTTTTTCATATCAAAATTTATAATCGAGTAAAAGAAGTACACACTTTCACCATAAACGTTTTATTTTATCATTGTAAACAACACAGACTGTAGTTCCTACTTCATTAAAGAGAGGAAAAAGGTTGACTAAGATTATATTTTACTTAAAGACCGTTTCTTTGATAAAAACTAGAAACTTAGAGGGAATCCGAATCCCAGCGGGTTCCATCCGACGTCTGTTCCCTGCTTTTTACCTCAAATCTCACATCTTTCATTCATCACACTTTTAGCCACTGTGAAAAATACTGAGTTACGCCGTGGTATGGGTACCGGCTGTTATCGCAGCTTCCCACGTTTCTGGTTATGTAAGTAGTTAGTTCGAAGACGGGAGGAAGACATCCGGATACCATTTCCAACAGCATCATGCCTAGTAAAGTATTATGGTGTTCAAACCTCTCTTCAGTTGATGAAATCCTTACCTTTTTATAGTTAAGCACGGGTAAAACATATTTAAATGCAAACAGATTATGTATTCCACACAGTGGCATTCGTTATAAATTTTCTGCAGCGATGTCACTGGAGCTTCTTTACCAATCATCTTTTCGACGTCTTTTTGTTATCACTACATCCACATTAACATTCATATTATGCAGATGTAGGGCTCTCAAGGAATGTTAGAACATTTAACATGGCAACAGTTGTCTGCATTTTTATTTACTTTATTCTGACACAGAGGGCACACGAAAATTATAACGATATTATCGGAGACAGAAGGTACAAACACTATGAGTTCCAAAACGAGAAGTATTATCTCTAAACAGTTCGCTGAGACTGCAAGTTCCACTGTTGTTCATTTGGGAATACTGGTCACGCATCATATTTACAGACTGAGCATCAATAGCTCTAAAGCAAATAACTGCCGGCACCAACAACAGGCATCTGACGAAGTATGGGCAAGAATTAGCACATACCTCTCCATATGTATGAATGAAAAGCGCGTTAAAATGCTGGAGGGATGATTAGGATGTGTTCTGCGGGACGAAAACCTGTTAATAGCACGGCGTTTCGATTTCTCCACATTTTGACGATGCTAATTATTTTTAGAAGTTTTATTATGATTTCTGTATAATTAGTTATGATTTAAAATTGAAGCAATCCCTGAATAAAGTAATTTTTCTCATGTTTTAAAATTTTATTAGCCTCCAAAAGAAACAAGGTGCTCCATCAAAATACCAGGATTGTAAAAGTGTTCCATGACAGGAAAAGTGCAAGAAGAAACCTTTAAAAAACACGTGTGACTGTGTTGGCTTAATGAACCCTTCTGGTCTCGTTTCATACATGTCACGTTAATCACTTGCTTGCGGCAGAAACGTAACTTCTCACAACGTGTAAATTGTACTTATCAAGAACGATATCACTTTCCACAAGACAATAATTTTCAACATGCCTTGTGTTCCGCTAGTCATTCGTGACCGGTTCTTGTCGAGAATCAGACAAACCGTTCAGGACACTCGTCGATACAATACAACCACAGTGTCCAATACATTAGTCTTCAAAATGTCAGTATTTTTCTACATTGTTAAATCGTCAATGCTATCTAGTTACATATTACTAGTACGTATTGATACTCCGTAGAAAAAAAACTGCTACATCTGTGTCTATTAACAGTGTTAACAGTATTTTTCGTCAAAACGGAAATATTCTCTAAATATATATTGCGTTCGGAATGTACTGTCAAGTCGTAGCCACAATAAAATCTAAATCTGAAACCAAGGTCACCAACGTAGTGTGACATTCAGCACTGAAGGTACAGTTATTACTACAACCTACAGACACAAAAGAACCACCTCTCGGAAAGAGAGTTCTACTATAGACACAGAATATTCCGGAATACGCAAACATTAAAAATTTCGAGAACCTTCTAGAAATGATAGATACTGAATAATGAAAATTTTCGCCGACCGAAGTGGCCGTGCGGTTAAAGGCGCTGCAGTCTGGAACCGCAAGACCGCTACGGTCGCAGGTTCGAATCCTGCCTCGGGCATGGATGTTTGTGATGTCCTTAGGTTAGTTAGGTTTAACTAGTTCTAAGTTCTAGGGGACTAATGACCTCAGCAGTTGAGTCCCATAGTGCTCAGAGCCATTTGAACCATTTTGAAAATTTTCTGGTTATCTGATCTGGATTGGACCCGCACCACCCGAGCCAGCGATACTAACCACAAATAACCACGAAACATTCCTCCCCCTCCGAGAAATCCGGCCGGTGTGGCCGATCGGTTCTAGGCGCTTCAGTCCGGAACCGCGCGACTGCTACGGTCGGAGGTTCGAATCCTGCCTCGGGCATGGATGTGTGTGGTGTCCTTAGATTAGTTAGGTTTAAGTAGTTCTAAGTTTTAGGGGACTGATGACCTCAGATGTTAAGTCCCATAGTGCTCAGAGCCATTTGAACCTCCTAGAAAATCAGCGTTTCGCTGTTTCAGAAGGTCTCAGTAGAGCCGACAACAGTATCCTAGGCCTATATCTAGTCAGTGGTCCTCGGTATGGCAGCGCTGGAGGATCCTTGTGCACCGTCTGCGTTCTCACATTCTCTTCACTATGATCAGCGTCGTAGGTAACCCCTGCTGTCGAAGCTATCCCCTTAATCCAGTGGGCCTTCAGTTTCCTTGAATGAAAAACCTCCGTGGTCGATCTGCGCCTCAGGACTGCAGTAGGGCACTGTACAGAGGATATGTTGATGTCTTCGGGCATTTGTCTTCTTGATGAAGTATCAAAATGCTTGACTTAGTATAAGACGTCCGCAAAGCTACGAAGGATATGAAACACTCCAAAGGAGCGCTTTAGATACTTTGATTGTAGTCCGCTTTCCGCACAGGCGTAAAAATCCGTACCATGTCTTCCTAGCTGTATCCCATTGGCCATTGCACGATGTTATAGAGCAGTCGGTCCTTCTCCTGGGTGTCCAGTGACCATCTGTGAGCCAGCTGTCTTGCTTCTTCGGTCCTGGTGATGAGCTGTTTCATGTAGTCAACCTGAGCATCATCCGGTTCAGACAGGAACAATGTATACAACGTCGCTTTTGCCTCGCGACTGTGGAGCAGAAAGAACAGTGTGAAGCCTGTTTCGACCTGGCGAGCGTAGAGCAGAGTTAGCTTTGTGTGAAGCCTGTTTCGAACTGGCGAGCGTAGAGCAGTTAGCTTTGCTGTACGATATGTGAAAACCAAAATGGGCATATTGCACACTAATCTCTCTGTACAGTATCAACGCTGATCGAGAGCATATCTGCTAACGTGTTTTTTAAGGGGTGCTCTGTGCTTCGAAGTGATGTCTTCTAGAAGGAATCTTGTAATCTATTGAGCTTCAGCAACCGGCACTGTTCTGGTTATAACATTATTTGTTTATGGTTAATTTAATTTTTTTTAATTTTTTTATTTTTATTTTATTTTTTTTTGCTTTCAAAGTGGTTCAAATAGCTCTGAGCACTATGGGACTCAACTTCTGAGGTCATCAGTCCCCTAGAACTTACAACTACTTAAACCTAACTAACCTAAGGACTTCACACACATCCATGCCCGAGGCAGAATTCGAACGTGCGACCGTAGCGGTCTCGCAGTTCCAGACTGTAGCACATAGATCTGCACGGCCACTCCGGCCGGTTTCTTTTTTTTTTTTTTTTTTTTTTTTTTTTGCTTTATAATTTTCGCGTGTTGGTACTATATTTTCTGTAGATGTAAAGTAAAGTGTGCTATACTGGAGTTTGAAGTTCTTTGCATTGTATTGTATTGCACTGTATTATTACGTTAAATAATTTTCTGATGACATTTTGTAGTTAAAAATTTTTGTGTGTATAAACTGTTCATCTTGATTTAAATTTGACAATTTAAGAAATGGTCACGCTTAGGAACAATGTAAGAAATAGTTGTTATGTAAAAGCCACCATGCTTTTCTTTGAAACGAAAGTGGCTCTGTGGAGTAGAAAAGGTGGCAATGGCGAATTGGCGCAGTATCGAGGTCAAGCGCGGGAAGTGAGTCACACAGTCTGTAGGCGACAGTGATTGTGTCAACACCTTTGTGGAACGGGAGAAGCTATGCCTGCAGATTTGCACAAAAATGCCTCGGATGAAGACTCCAAACTGCTTACGGCATAGCTGCGAGTTGTTGGGCTACTGTATGTAAAACCGAACGACACCAAGAAGAGAAATTTAGCCCAAACAGCAAGATACATGCAAGCCGTATTGTGGGTAGTGTAGTCTTCATAACCATTCGCCACACCCAAGCCTACAGCCACCAGATAGATTTTTTTGTATTTTTACTTTTGTACAGCGTGAACCATTAATTTAAACTGTGTTTTAATAATCATTCTTAAACTTTAAAGAAACTGGTTCACCCTGTTATTTCATCCTAATCATACACCTATATAGGGTTCCTTCCTGGTGTTTGTTTAATCTGAGTATACTGTTTTATAGACTTACGAAGTGCCAAGTTAATAAAAAGAGGCGCCATTTCAATTGTTTTTGTGTAAATAAAAAAAAGTTTTCTCGACTATTGCAAAGTGTTATAGTAAAAGTTTGCTTACATAAAATTCAATCAGAAAGAAGCCAAGTTACCAGAATTTGTTAAATGACTATACAGAATTAGTTCAAAGAGTAGTAGATTTTGAAAGTAAATTCCAGTAAGAAATAGGTTTTCTTGAAGTGACATGTTCAGTATAAAAATTGTGTGCTTTAGTATCTAAGTATTTTAATATTTAAGTTTGTTGGTTATAGAAAATGCTTTTTCTAAAGGTCCCCCCTGGCCGAATTTTTTTAGCTTCCCTGAAGTTATATACGGGGCTTTTTCTCTTTTAAAAACGTAATGTATAAGGGTGTAGTCCAACATGTTTAAGTGGAGTAAGATTTATTTGAAGAAGCAAATTAAACAGTAGCAAGAAAGTATGCAAAATTGATACTTATGCTTTTCCAATACTTCACTGTTTGATTATCTGGATAGGCTAGCGACCATTAGTAGATGTTTTAAACCACTAAATGAACTTGGAACTGAGTTGTCCTAGCTTCAGTATAATATTATTCATACTGCGTTTCTATCTAACCTCTGGGTAAAATCTTAGGAAATGAAGTGAATAGTCTGATTTACTTATCCATTAGACACAACATACGATCAAATGATGTAAAAAGGGTAACTCTATTGATTAACTTTTCCTATGAACAGGACTATCCCCCCATAATGTACTTAATTTGGAAACTAAATTAAATTTTAAGTTAGAGGGTAATACGTGGCAACATAGAGACAGGATATCTGCTATTTACGGAAAAGCAAACTAAATTACACTAGTAAAGGTAGGGTTCAGTGGTGACAGCGTAGCAGTTTGGGTAATCTGTTGATTCCTGCTCGTGGACTTCGGGAGCCTGCCCAAGAGGTCACCACCAATTCGGTGTATGGCGCTCCTACTGGTAAAACTGATACAAAATGCACTGGAAGAAGTTAGAGCTTGTTCTTCCATCGCCCGCCTTCTTTACAGTGGCACACATAGTGTCTATTGGAGAGGTAGGGACCTGGCCGTGACACCTGCGTCTTATTCGGCCTGGCGCCTTAATAAATTCCGGGAGACCAAATATTGGAGCATTATGGAAAAACTTAAAGATAACTGTTTGTAGATGGAATGGGACGACGAGCAACCATTTCCGCTCCAATGTACCGTAGTTCCTCTTACACAATGTTTCATTTATTAAATGGAATTTCCCTTCATCAGTTCCTTCTCCCTCAAGACTTCTATGGTTTTCTGGAGAGCTGGATCTTTCCTCTGTTCATCTGCAATGTCATTTAGTGCACTGCTGACTGAGATTTCATCTACAATGCAGTATTCGTCGAAAGATAGGCAGCCAGCATAAGAATGGTGTCCACCACAATGAAGAATGATACTCCTTGTGGATATAGCAGGAATTACCTGATAGCAAGAAAAAAGATAAATAAATAAATAATTTATCACCTTTTCGCTTTTTCAGCACATTCCTGAATTTGCGCTGGAATTGCACCTAACCCATACCAATGTTCTGTCTTGGCATTCTCGTCATAGAATGCTAGGACTGGTGAAAATATTAAGGACGAAAAAACATTTTTCTTGCACTTTGTTCCAGTTTGCACTAGTTCTTCTAGAGATGTACTTTGGTACAGAAGTTATTCATGAATTGCCGGTAATACGAGCACATTCTGAGAAAACGTCTCACATCATGAATGTGTCGACGAGTCATAAAATCTGTGACTCTCCTTATTTCCTCTGTATTAGGATAGACTCCATCACCATTGAGCATGTGCCACCAACCTTTATGAAGAGCACTTTTTCTGATTCAGGGGTAGGCCTGTGGACAGAACACTCTTCGACATGATTGTCAGTCTGCTTCCATATTCTTCAAATGTCTTCGAAAAAACGACGATGTCATTCACATAGAAAAGACATCGTCCATTTAAGGTGTCGAACCAGGGTGTCCATTATACGCCCGGAAGTAACTGCAGCGTTACGTAATGCAAATGGCATAGCTTCGAACTCATAGAAGCCGCCATGTGTTACGAACGCAGTCATTTTCTGGTCAGCTTTCAAACTTAGATTTGCCAGCAGCCCGTATGCATGTCGATAATTAGCTTCTTTGCTGGAAACTGGTGTCACGTACGCTAAGATTTTGTCCCCTCAAAAAAGTAACAAATCAAGAGGCACCAGATCACGAGAGTGAGAGGGTCATGAAGCTGGAACTCCCCTTCCGTTCCAACGCCTGCGATATGTGGCACAGAGAACACCACCCACCAGAGAACACCACCCACCTAAATAGCGATTTGATAAACATCCGGAACTCGATTCCAAATGGCATTCATTCGCCAAGTCCTTGGTAAGTTTCCAGATGCGTACGCGGACGTCACAAAATTCCAATATGGGCCACTGGTTTGCAGGGGTGCAGCTCGTGCCCTGTAGCGTCTCGTGTGTGATATAGGGGGTTCAGATCAAGCGAATTTTGTTGCCAAAACATCAGCGTGAGTTCACTATCATTGCCTTCAAGCAACTGCTGTACGATTTTGACGTTATGGCACGGAGAGTTATCCTGATGGGAAGTACTGTCGTCAGGGAAGACATCAAGTATGAAGGAATGCAGCTGCTCGGCAATAGTGTCCACGTAGTACACAGCTGACGTGGTGCCTGCAATTACTGCCACAGATTCCATTGAAACCAAGGTGAATGTCACCTGTAACTCATACTTCCCCCACTGGCCTTCGTCTGTGATGTGGTACTTATAGCGAGCAGCCAGTCTCTGGGATTGTGGCCTATCAGACAGGACCATCCATCTTATTTAACGTGAAACCTGATTCATCCGACTAGGAAACGTGGTTCCATTTGTTCACTGTCCAACATTCATGATCCTGTGCCCATTGCAATTGTTGGGTCACCATGGTTACTACTACGTTCGTCGGCTACAGAACCCCAGTGTTTACTACTCGATGTGTTCTGAAACAGTAGTGCCCGCAGCAGAATTGTTCTCTGCCTTCACTTCCTTGACACAGATCACCGCTTAACTTGCCGTATAGAGTGGGAAAGCCTCCGACCTCCAGGTACTTTTGTGAGGTCCCCCCGTCGGAGGTTCGAGTCCTCCCTTGGACATGGGTGTGTGTGTTGTCGTTAGCGTAAGTTAGTTTAAGTTAGATTAGGTAGTGCGCAAGCCTAGGGACCGATGACCTCAGCAGTTGGCTCCCATAGTCTTTGGGACACACGTACCTCCCTCCAATATTTAAACAATTAAATATTATGAGTTTAGATTAACCGATGCGGAGATAAGAAATCACGAGAACAACTGAAATAGCGCATCGCTTCACTGCAATTAGCATTTATTGTAACACTTGATAATAGACCAAGTGTGGTGTCACTGCCAGACACCACACTTGCTAGGTGGTAGCCTTTAAATCGGCCGCGATCCGTTAGTATACGTCGGACCCGCGTGTCGCCACTATCAGTTACTGCAGACCGAGTGCCGCCACACGCCGGGTCTAGAGAGACTTCCTAGCACTCGCCCCAGTTGTACAACCGACTTTGCTAACGATGGTTCACTGACAAATTACGCTCTCATTTGCCGAGACGATAGTTTAACATAGCCTTCAGCTACGTCATTTGCTACGACCTAGTAAGGCGCCATTATCAGTTACTATTGATCTTGTGAATCTTGTACCGTCAGACCGACGTTCACCATTAATGGATTAAAGTTAAGTATTCCACCAGCTACGTCCGTTTTTCTAAATTCTAATTTCCTTGTCCTGTTCCAGACCTCACACCAGCCTGCCTGAGCTAAAACGCGTGCCTTTCGGCCTCCTCTAGTAACACGGTGTTGGCTCTCCTGCCAACCAAAACACCAAGAAAATGTCGCGTGTTACACTTGACAGATAAGAGCACTAGAACAATAATAAACACCTGATTCAGTTTTCTGCACTTTAGTTAAAGTTCAACAGGGGAACACACTTTAAGTTCTCCCATAAATACAAATATGCGCGTAGGCGCGTTAAAGAACTGGTTATGAAACAGTCACTTATAACATCAAGGCAGGCACACTCCATGTAAAGAGAAAATAATTAGCAAGTTTACACATGGACTAGAACATTAAGGTGAATAAAAGTAAAGTGCACCGTCCACAACACCTTACAGCGACAGTTAACCTCCAATATATTCCTTTCTTTACAATATGACATTGAGTATAGCTCAAAAGCACAATTAAAAACTGGTGGAAAAACAATAAATTGGAACTTGACAAATCTATACTGAAAGGAGCGGCACTCCATCGCAACACCCCAAAAATGGCAACTTAATGGCTACCTAGAATAACAAATTAAGAATAGCATGCTTATAGGTTGACTAGAATAAAGGAATAAATAACACATACAGGACTTCTGACGGCCGACAAACTCTGTTGGGATATTGAGCAGTGATTAATTTAAAATAGCCACAACATACACTAACGAGGTTAGCGGCTTATTTAAAGACAAGCGTCGAGCAAGGACTCTGGTCAGAAGGTAATCAAAACTAGCAGCATTTCCTTACACGGCAGACGTGCCAACACATCCGGTCATACCCCGAATCAACTAGCACAACATAAATCATTGACGCATTTTAGATAATCTTTTAAAACAACATTCTTAAATATCTTTGTTTACCACAAGCCTTAATTGGTTAACAGGTTAGGCTCTGTTATTGAAGCCACGCAAATGAGGTAGCAAGGTAAGGTCTACAATTCTACTTTTCCATTTAACACGTATCGACGAGGAAAAGGAAGAATCCAGCTAATTAATTGAAAGTCACTACTTGGATCCAGTGATCCAGTATTTGACGATGCCCTCAAAATCAACAGACAAAGGTGAGAGTCAAGTTTACGCTCGCAAGCAGCACACGCAGAACACGAGCATAAGATGAACATTAAATAAACTGCTCCTTGTTCAGTCATTTACACACCAACGAAACAAATAATCTTCGCCAAATTACTGTAGACGCCGGAATGCCCAGTTGTTTGCAGATGACGCAAATAATGCTCAAAACGTCTTATTTTAAGTCCGACGACATACGTAGGACAGGAGTTTGAATGAACAACCAGGCCTCATCCCCTTGGAACGAACTGCTACAAAGATAGTAACACTGGCTGCTATCACGACTTTAACGATGCATCACACATGACACGAAGTCACACCAAACCATCAACAAAACGGCGGGCCTCCTGTACGCTCCCAGACGTCCGCAGTCAGAGTTCCTCCACCCGACCGACGCTCTCTCGCAAACACTGCAGGCAGCCGGCCGCAGCAACGCCACAGCGCCCTCTGGCCAGGGTAAGGAAACAACAGAGCGCGAAGCGGGAATTTCAAAAGGAAAGCGCTACAGACAAGGAGGAAACGCAGAGAACCAACCGTGACATTTTGTTACGGTTCAGTCCTTATCACAAATTTCCATTTTCTGTTGTGAGGTATAGACGCTCAACACCTTGTTGTCTACTCATTATTTATCTATCCTTCAACCGCTTTCGATAGACACCTATGACAACACCACAAAAACATGAGACCAGCTTCTCCGTTTCTGAGACATTCTTTCCCAGGCATTGGGCCTTAATAATTTACTCTTTCTCAAAACCATTCATATCGGTGCATGTAACACTAGAATGAATCTCCAATCTATTCTGATCCGTTTATAGCTAACTTTCTGTACCATATCACGTGCTCGAAAAAAAGCCAGGTGGCATTTAGTATGACGATAGGCAGTTGTCATAATCATTTGGCTCACCCTTCAACACAGGCAACCCAACGTATATATTTCATCCCACGTGCAGAAGGTGCAAGTGTGTAAATATTTCCCTTGCCAATTTTATTTTTCCCATATTCTACAAAGAAAATTTGTGTTAATGCATTGTTTGATCGACTTCACTATACAGGGTGAGTCACCTAACATTACCGCTGGATATATTTCGTAAACCACATCAAATACTGACGAATCGATTCCACAGACCGAACGTGAGGAGAGGGGCTAGTGTAATTGGTTAATACAAACCATAAAAAAATGCACGGAAGTATGTCTTTTAACACAAACCTACGTTTTTTTAAATGGAACCCCGTTAGTTTTGTTAGCACATCTGGACATATAAACAAATACGTAATTAGTGCCGTTTGTTGCATTGTAAAATGTTAATTACATCCGGAGATATTGTAACCTAAAGTTGACGCTTGAGTACCACTCCTCCGCTGTTCGATCGTGTGTATCGGAGAGCACCGAATTACGTAGGGATCCAAAGGGAACGGTGATGGACCTTAGGTACATAAGAGACTGGAACAGCACATTACGTCCACATGCTAACCCCTTTTTGTTGGTCTTTCTCACTGACGCATATGTACATTACCACGAGGGGTGAGGTACACGATCGACGGGCGTCTCATAGGACATGGAAGACGCATAAATTGGCCAGCCCGTTCTACTGATCGTACACCTCTGGACTTCTTTCTGTGGGGTATGTTAAAGGAGAATGTGTACCGTGATGTGCCTACAACCCCAGAGGATATGAAACAACGTATTGTAGCAGCCTGCGGCGACATTACACGAGAAGTACTGCGGCGTGTACGACATTCATTACGCCAGAGATTGCAATTGTATGCAGCAAATGATGGCCACCACATTGGACATCTATTGGACTGACATGTCGGGACACACACTATTCCACTCCGTAATTGAAAACGGAAACCACGTGTGTACGTGTACCTCACCCCTCATGGTAATGTACATGTGCGTCAGTGAAAAAGACCAATAAAAAGGTGTTAGCATGTGGACGTAATGTCCTGTTCCAGTCTCTTCTGTACCTCCGGTCCATCACTGTTCCCTTTGGATCCCTACGTAATTCGGTGCTCTCCGATACACACGATCGAACAGCGGAGGAGTGGTACTCAAGCGTCAACTTTAGGTTACAATATCTCCGAATGTAATTAACATTTTACAATGCAACAAACGGCACTAATTACGTATTTGTTTATATGTCCAGATGTGCTAACAAAACTAACGGGGTTCCATTTAAAAAAACGTAGGTTTGTGTTAAAAAACATACTTCCGTGCATTTTTTTATGGTTTGTATTAACCAATTACACTAGCCCCTCTCCTCACGTTCGGTCTGTGACATCGATTCGTCAGTATTTGATATGGTTTACGAAATGTATCCAGCGGTAACGTTAGGTGACTCACCCTGTATAATAATAGAGAAGGAAGGACTTAGGTTTGCCAAATGTCTACAGAATAAATCAAGAAATGCAAATAGCTTGCTTTAATGGGACCGGCAAGGGAATGACCCAGTCCGATATGTTTGAACCTACCCTGAAATTTTTCACACAAGAAAATTATAATGAAAGAAATGCACTGTCTAAATTTTAGCTGCTAAGGCACACTACAAGTATTTTTTTAATAAAAATATTTAAGTTACTCATTTCTGCCGCGCTAAGAACGTCTTATAACAGCGGTTTGTACAGCTCTTCCTGCTTGCGGGGAATCTGCGAATAAGCAGACGAAGTCGTGAAAGAGAACATAGCGCCACGTGGCGCGAAATTCAAATGGCACAGACGCGAATTTTAAGCACTTAAACCTTACAAAAAAGTCTCAAACCGTTAATTTTTTGAATACTTGCATTGATATAGACAGCAAAACTGTTGCAGATGTACATTTTACAGAATTGCCTAGCAGCGAAAAGAAAATCAAGGCAGTGTATAATGTTACATTCTTGTAGCACGGTTCTTAAAATAATTTTTGAATAATGTATATAGCTCCTTTATTCCGTTGTCGTTACAAAATTGTGAAGTGTATGTTGAATGATGGAAACTAACATTTCCCTTACACCAGTGAAATCGCCTGCTATACCCGCAGGACAGGACAGATAGTTTAATTTATGGAAAGGGGCCAAAATGAGTGGCTGTCAGTTGCACTCGAACATACTACTTTATTCATTTTACAAACATTACAAGAGTAAAGAAAACATTAAAAACAGAGCAACCCAAACATTAATGTTAGAACTTAATTCCCGGCTAAATGCGCCATGCAGTCTCACGTCTCAAGGGCAAAACAACTTTAATTTAAAACCTGCTGAAGGCCAATCACTTAAGACTCAAAACAAGAATATGAATTTTAGAAGGGAGAAGTCCTCATCTTAAAACATTTCTCTAAATTGGGCTGAAGGCCCAAACAATCTCACACCTTACGGGCAAAACAACTTTAATTTAAAATGGGGTAGAAGCCATACATAAACAAACAACAAGGACAAATAAGAAAAGGCAGCACATCAAACAGCGTTCAGAAGTTTCCAAGGGTCGGCATGGAGTTCAAGCACTAACGATCGCTTAGGTGAGACAGGCAGTTCAATTGAACAACGCAGAAGGTATCGGCTACAATTTCGCCAACTTGAAACACATGTTGTTGCTCACAGGAATGTCCCAACACCCCACAACGAAATTCAAACGACACAATGTGAACAGTTGGGGCTGGCTGCTAGATTAAGTAAAGACTCAACTTTCGTGTCCGGGACCGGTGATCCACGGACCTCATAGCAGTGGGAACAGCACCTCACACTCCGACCGCGCGTGGACGCCGCCAGTGGCCCCGGTCAGACATGCGCCACGGAGACTTCCTCGCTGCTCCACGCCAACCGACCAACTCCCGCACACTACACAGCCATACACTATAAGTGCGAGGCCAAAGATAGTATAAGGGTGCGAATATCGATACACGCTGCTGCTGCCACTCGCGGAGAGAGAGGATAACAGCATAATCGCGATAACTGCGGGAGACTAATCACAGAATAGCAACCAAGGTTTAATGCAAAGCATAACACGAGCCAGCCACGGCTCAACCAGGCATACCAGTTAAAAGAATAATTAATGCATTCATGTACTTCATAGTAACAACTACTCTTATTTAGACATAACTGGCATGGAGTACAAAAGGTTCATGGCCGTTGTTCTGCTTATTGTGCTGCGTACCAGGCGTACTTCATCAAATTCGTAAACCGTGGTGAAGCAAACGGAAAATGCGCAAATCGCTAAAGTTGAACAATACTGTTCCGTTAATAAGTCTGAAATGACAAACAGATACCGGAAATTATGCTGTGCAACAATTTTCTCAAAAATACTTTACGGTGTTGGGAATTTTTTTTATCGTGAGGCTGAATCACGCTATTAATTCTACATGGTTTTCAAGCTACATTAACAATCTTTTCATCGTTCTCCTAGAGACAGAGGTGTTGTTATGTCCAGGAAACAGTCCAACAAAACCAGTGAATAATTTTCTACAACATGTAAGTTGACGTTTCAGATATAGTATTCTGTTCTTTCCCATTTTGCCCAGATTTTACTACGTCGATTACAAGATTTTTGCAAGTAAACAGTCCTTTTTTTTAAATTTTTGATCATAATTTGCCTTTATGTTACTGAAGATAGAAGGGAAGCTCGTTTGAGCTTCGAGCTTGTGATACAAATTTCAGTGGAAATGATGAAATGCGGAAATGTGGTTTGCAAGCAACATTCAGAGGACCCACTTTCGTAGATCTTCCGCAATAACGGTTCATTGTCTCTTACGAGCAGTTCTAAATCTTTCGATTTTTTTTGCTTTCACAGTTTGGCAAGTTTCACGTTGGTGCTTATTTCGATCTTCGTGTATATCTTTTTTCAGTTTATACAGTGCGCGTTCAGATTTTACAAAAAAGAAACCGGCTTTGCACACCGCTTAACTTCAAGCGTTTTACCCCTGTTGCGTTTTCTCCAACAAAAAAATTCACAACCTTTTCTTCGCAGTTGGAAGCTAATACTGTATATGTTGTCTGGGAAGATACTGTACATTTGTTCTGGACTTCCATTAGCGCAACGATCTTCGTTAGAACTACAATTCATGGACTCATCAGAGTTATACGCTATTTATTATATTTCTTATTCCAAAATTTCGAACGAAAAGTCGATATCATTCGAGTAAATATCAAAGAAATTAATTAACAAGTAACACATTTGTAGGTCTTCAGGAGAAGCAGGTGACTTCAATTACACACCACATGCTTCATATTTCATCCTCGGAAGGTTGAAAACATGAAATGGATTCCACATTACTGTGAAACTGAACAAAGACGGGTTCTAGTAACGAGAATGTATGAGGGAAACATACAGAAATTTGAGTTTATCATTATTGTTAAAACATTACGGTACCGCAAAGGGAAATGCAGATTTAATAAGAATATTAGATGCATTACAAATTCGATCCAATAGCAGCAGTGAATAACTGCGTCAGTGAAACTATCAAAAGAAACTGAAATTCGCTTTACAAATTACGATCACGTTATGTCTGTTTACAAATGCGCGTCAAACAAAGCTAGATCGCCCGCAACGTTGCGCGTGCATTGTCCATTACAGCTGCAGTAGGAGTGTACACACCGAGCGAGGTGGCGCAGTGGTTAGTACACTGGACTCGCATTCGGGAGGACGACGGTTCAATCCCGCGTCCGGCCATCCCGATCAGGTTTTCCGTGATTTCCCTAAATCGCTCCAGGCAAATGCCGGGATGGTTCGTTTGAAAGGGCATGGCCGACATCCTTCCCCGTCCTTCCCCAATCCAATGAGACCGATGACCTCGCTGTTTGGTCTCTTCCCCCTCACAACCCCAAACCCTAGGAGTGTACACGTCTCTGGACGCGTGACGAGCTACGAATTTGACAACTTTCAACATGAAAAAAATACTTGCAGTGTGTCTAAGCAGCTAAAATTTAAACATTATGTATCTTTCGATGTATTCTTTCTGTATAAAAATTCCAGGGCAGGTTTCGAAATGTCGGGCTGAACCGTTCCATTATGAGCATTCAACACACTTGTGTCTACTCGTAGTTGCTACCCATATAAAGTCATCGTACGTTATTTTGTAAAAACCAGTAGAGATATCGATAACGTATATCCAGGGTACGTGAGGCTGCCTCTGTAGACGATTTAAAACAGGTCGAACTTCGACGGATCAACATTGAAGCTGATAGGTACCTAAATAAGCGAGAGAGGTTCGGCTACTTCCGAGTAGCTGGCGGTGGCCACGACCTTCCAGTCGGACACGCCATGGCGATCCTGAGCTGCTGATACTCTGGGCTCACCTCCAGAGTGGTCTAGCTGTGAATGCGGCTGCTGTGGTAAATCGCGTTCACCTGGTAGGCGCCCCTGTACAGGTGGAGTGTGTTGAAGGCGACCATGCAGCACTTTGGTTCGTTCTAGCAGTTCTTCGGGTCGTGGCACAGTACCGAGAACTTAAGGGTGCGAAGCTGAAAACACATCATTTCAGCATTAACTGGCAGTCGCTGTCTTGTCTTACGAGAATATAATGTTGTACGAGAACAGACAGAAAAAAACACTTAAGTTATCAGTAAGCGCCGGCAGGAGTGGCCGAGCGGTTCTAGGCGCTTCAGTCTGGAACCGCGCGACCGGTACGGTCACAGTTTCGAATCTTGCCTCGGGCATGGATGTGTGCGATGTCCTTAGGTTAGTTAAGCTTAAGTAGTTCTAAGTTCTAGGTGACTGATGAACTCAGAAGTATAGTCGCATAATTCTCAGAGCCATTTGAACCATTATCAGTAAGCGAGAGTATTAATAATCAAGTGTGGTATAGTGAATTTTGCAGTCGTATCTTTAGTCATAGTGTGTAGCCGGCCGGTGTGGCCGAGCGGTTCTAGGCGCTTCAGTCCGGAACCGCGCGACATCTACGGTCGCAGGTTGGAATCCTGCCTCGGCATGGATGTGTGTGATGTCTTTAGGTTAGTTAGGTTTAAGTAGTTCTAAGTTCTAGGGGACTGATGACCTCAGATGTTAAGTCCCATTGTGCTGAAAGCCATTTGAACCATAGTGTGTAGGTTATCTGATGCTGCATAGATGCAGTTGTGTTCATCGCCCATTGGTATGCTCTCAACCGGATGAATTACCATAGATTTCACTGTGCACTTACTTCCTCCAATTCAGAAATCGTATTTACCAGACAACACTTGCTCGTGTCAGTGTGCACGTATAGTAGGGGAGCGTATCGTAACTTACCTACAGGACGGTTTACCTAGGAACGCATGATGTGGTTTCGTCGGTACTCCAGTCTAGTGACCGACTTTGAAATCACTTGAAGGAATGCGCACTACAGAGTGAAGTAAGCAGTCTTCTGTCGTTTTTGTTGTTGCCAGATGTGAGAGTGTTTCGTGCTGTATTTGTAAAAATTGTGCGTTCTACACATTTAAGTGCTTTATAACATACTAAAGCTATTGGAAATGTATTGTTAATTCTTCAGGAACAGAATTTCAGCATGAGTAAAACGTGATATATTTTTGGAACTATTTATTCAACATGTGAGCAGTTAAGCTATACTTCGTCGCTCGTGCACAGTCTACCTTGAAACAGAACATTTTGTTGACAGCTAATCAGCAACTTTATTAAATTCCTTAAAGCCTCTATTAACGATTCTGTCAACATTTGCAGTATTATACTAGACGACTAATTTCGAACCTTATAGATTCATTTTCAAGCCAGTCCTACTGACGATACGGTTTAAGAAACAGGATCTTTTGTTCTATTAGGCTGGTGCATAAGTTCGTAAGGTTTTTGTATCTGATGTTGGTACTCCGGTGGCTATGGGTTTATTCATAGATTTTCATTTTCTATTTGTTATTCACCTTTGCTATTTGAGTCCACACATTGTCATCTTGTCGCCTGGAGACAGTGTGTGTAGCTGTGGACGCTAGAAAATGGAGTGTCAAGTGGAGAAAGAGGAACATTCCCGGCATACTGTTCTGTTTGAAATCAGTAAAGAGGTGATAGTAGCACAGACAGCCAGAAAAGTTTTTTGACATTAGTGAATCTTCACTCTGGGGTACACCTTCGTGGAGCAATGAACATTGTTTAAACGCATTAATCCACAATTATCCACGTCAGTGTAATCGAGAACTGTCATTTGTGATGGATTGTGGTGCGGCATTTGTATGCAATGGGGACGGTTCAAAAATTGGTTGTGTGGGTGCCGCATGCTCTAAGCCAACATCATAAAAATCAACGGGAGACCGCAAATGAATGTCTGCTTGTCGTCATCAATTGGCTCGTGAACATCACCATCCATTCTTATTCTGATGACGAGAAGTGGTGTCTTTATGCTAATGTGAGGAAAAAATAGGAATGGCTGAGCACAAACAAAGCAGCAATTCCCTGTACAAAGATTTTCGCGCGTCCACAAAGGTAATGTTAGGCTTCTGGTGGAACAGTGACGATGTGTTGCACTACGAATAGGCTGGCCGGTGTGGCCGAGCGGTTCTAGGCGCTACAGTCTGGAATCGCGCTACCGCTATGGTCGCAGGCTGGAATCCTGCCTCGGGCATAGGTGAGTGTGATGTCCTTAGGTTAGTTAGGTTTAAGTAGTTCTAAGTTCTAGGGGACTGATGACCTCAGAAGTTAAGTCCCATAGTGCTCAGAGCCACTGGAACCATTTGAACTAAGGATTGCTTCCCCGAGATGTAGCCATCACTGCTGACGTTTACTGCCGTCAACAGACGTGTGACAGATGCAATTCAAGAACAACGACCAGGAAAACTGCGTAAAGTTATGCTACTTTACGCTAACCCCAGCGTGCATTCTGCTAGACTGACAAAACACTGTACAGGAGTTGGGTTGGGAAGTCATTCCGCACCCACTGTATTCACCTGATGATTTTCCGCTCTTTCTCGAACACCCTTCAAACGACTGGATGAAAATGCGCTTCCAACACGGATCGGCGAGTTCTGAACCTCAAAACCACGTTATCTTTACCGTCACGAAATCGAAAATTTACCACAGCGTTGGCAGACGTCTGTAAATAGAGAAGGAGAATATGTTATTAATGCCTAAAGTCTCTGTTATGCCTATCTATTGTGTTTATTAAACTCATTTAAAAACGCTACGAACTTATGCAACAAACTATAATTTCAAAATGTGTTTAACTTGTAAGTGGATTTTGATAGTACTTCTGCTTAATTTAACTTAAATTATTGTTTAATTGTGTTCAGCAGGGTAATACTGCAATAAATAGAAGAAAAATATAATACTGCCAATATTATATCGTGCGCAACGCACTTAAATGTCAATGGAATATTTGTTCCTAGGTACCGTACACGGGAGCATGTTTTTAAATTTGGAAAAAGCTTGTTTCTCGGGGGTAATTTTTGTAATTTCGGAAACACACTGTAGCACATAAAAAGAGAATGCCATGATTTGAAACTATAATCGGAAGATACACTCAATTTCTGTTATGGGGCTAGGTAGAAGCAGACGCCTGAGAGGTGGCCCTAGGTACGATACTCTCCTCCAACGTTAAAAACAGCCACGAATTTCGCGGAGAAAGTCGTGCATCACTCCCGCACAGATGTGTATTCCCCGAGTTGTTATCGCTGCTATTCTTTGACATCTTCACTGTCTTTGGTTGTTTGAACTAATATGGGTGAGATATCGACTCAGCTGTTTGTCTCACATTTTGTAAGCACCCCCTCTGCTAGAAAAGTAATACCACTACAGTAACTGCTGCATGTGACTGCGCATTTTCATACACGATTGCGAGTAGTGCGTTTCCTAACATCAGTTCAGGACGTTTGACCGATATCTCCTACCTGAGTCTGTATCGTGAATGTTGTGCTCAATTACTAGATGAAGTTATGTCTGCTGATACGCAATCAATCGCATTCGTGTGTGTGTAGCGTGAGCTTCACATACTTAATTAAATACAAGATTTTCTATAATCCTGTAGCAGCTTTGAAGCAATTCCCCAAACAACTGCTGCCTTAAATAAACATCTGTCGTCAAACGTCTTAATATACGGCAGATGGTCATTACTTATTATGAAGCAACTCAATAAAGTTGCTCTTTAGCGTCGAAATTTTCCCGTGTTATTGATCACTTTGGTTCCTTATTAAGTAGATGGTTCGAATGGCTCTTAGCACTATGGGACTTAACATCTGTGGTCATCAGTCCCTTAGACTTAGAACTATTTAAACCTAACTATTCTACGGACATAGCACACATTCATGCCCGAGGCAGGATTCGCAAATGCAATAAATGAAGACTTGTGAGACCGCGCGGGGGGGGGGGGGGGGGGGGGAGGTTTAGCTATATATAATACTTTTATTTTCTAACGTTCAATTTAAACCTAATAGCCACTATCAAGCACAGGTGTATAACCACAAAAAACTGTGAAATATGAATTGTACACTTCTGTTATAATATAAGATAAATCGTAGTTCGTCAGTTTGTGTTTATAAGCAAATACTTGGTAATGACCATGAGTTTGAATTGGACCGTAGAAATAAAATAATCACATAAATTTACAGCCTCAATGCATACATCTGTCCTCGCAATCCGTATTTGATGGACGTCGCCGCAGATATGATGAGAACAGTCGAAAGGGAGTCTAAGAACAAAAGGCGACGTCGATCTCACGTAAATTGTAGGAATCGCTACTCAACTGTGAATCAGTTCTGCTGGCTCCACCGTACAATACATGCAGGGTACGTGAGAATGTGACACGAGAGAACGACGCGCGTAGGTAGGCATTTGGCAATCGTTGACTTGCTCCATAACCGAGTGGCATCAAACAAAGCGATACGAAAGACACTTCATCGTACACGTTTATAGGGGCCTGTGTAATGCGTGTGTAGATATATATGACGCTGCCAACATGAAATACGTTAGGTGTTAGTAGGAAGTCCTTGGGCATCTTACAAAATATCATACAACTTTCCATGTGATATTCAGTAGAAAGGGTAAAAGCTGCAAACAATAGCAGAACCACAGCTTATGCGATGGCAGTCTTTATCTGTCTATAGTTTTCAAGTTTTCAGGTCAGCGCATAGCATCCGCCAGCAAAGCACGCTGATTTGCAAAGAAAACGTAGATTTATTTTTGTCTTTAGAGCAGTTGATGGGAAACATGGTTCACATGGCTCTGAGCACTATGGGACTCAACTGCTGAGGTCATTAGTGCCCTAGAACTTAGAACTAGTTAAACCTAACTAACCTAAGGACTTCACAAATATCCATGCCCGAGGCAGGATTCGAACCTGCGACCGTAGCGGTCTTGCGGTTACAGACTGCAGCGCCTTTTAACCGCACGGCCACTTCGGCCGGCTGATGGGAAACACGTTACAATAAAGAAAAAAACTCTGTCATTTATCTCATATTTCTTCATTATAAACAGAATTACTCTGTGTTTGCCGGCCGGAGTGGCCGTGCGGTTCTAGGCGCTGCAGTCTGGAGCCGAGCGACCACTAGGTCGCAGGTTCGAATCCTGCCTCGGGCATGGATGTGTGTGATGTCCTTAGGTTAGTTAGGTTTAATTAGTTCTAAGTTCTAGGCGACTGATGATCTTAGAAGTTAAGTCGCATAGTGCTCAGAGCGATTTTGAACTCTGTGTTTTTAATGGCTACATTATACATTTACTACTGCAGATGCGTGTTCAGTGGCCAGATTTAGTTATGCAATCAGTTTTTTTTTCAAAATTCAGTATTAGGAAAGAATTGATTGATGGAATTCTAAATATCATTCACCTCCTTAAGTCTTTGTAGGAGATGAGACGTTTCTGTTATCAAAATATTTCATGCGACTCTAGCCTAGATGAAAAGTCACTGATAATGAGAAAAATAAAGATTTTAACTACAGCCTTTCCCGCGCTTATCAAATAGTTCACCCCTAAAAACCACATTTGCATATGTTACAGTTGTCAGAAGTATAACTTACGATGCAGTTCTTGTATTTAGCGATAGGAACGTAGGGAGGATGAAGGGATTAGAGCAATGGGCTTTAAGATAGGAAATTTCATTCAAGGAGGTGTGAGAAAAATAGATTTGCAGCACCTCTCTGCAGCTGAAAAGTCACTTGAAGACTTGGTAACGGAAAAATTGCAGAAAACAAGAAACAGAAGAGAAACCTTGAAGGAAAAGGAGACCCTGAGTACAGATCTGGTACCTTCTGAGGAGTTGACACAAGAAAAAACGTTAGGTTCAACTTTAAATTCCATTTCCAGAAAACTATTTTTTAAAGTCTGTGTACGTTTCTCTTAGAATCTATGAATGCTAGAATTATGACCTTTTGTGTACATATTTCTGTAAAACGAATAAATGTTGTCGCACGAGTAAATTTTGAAATCCCGAGTTTAGTTGAGATATGGGGCAAAGCGCCTGGAATTTTACATGAATTTTGTATTATACTTAAACAATTATAATTAAAATGTTATTAAAATTCGCCTGTTTTATATATTTAAAAATTATGAGAGACGCTTACTATATGCAAAGAGAGTAAACAGAAAAAAATTTGTAGAATCTCTTGAACAGTTTCTGAGAAAAAGGTATGTAAATTATTTTTTGAAAATAAAATTTTTAAATTCAATGAAAAAGTCACATATATGTAATCCAAGGAACTTAAGATTAAATGTGTTAATTTCATGTAAGGCATGGAACACCATTTCGTTGTTGTATGTTCAAAATTGTGGATTTGGTTCACCTTTCAAATAGCGTGTTTCTCATTAATGTATTCATGTGGTCCAGAGTAATAGTGTTATAAAGCGCTAGCTTATCCTGAACTGAATGAATCAAGTATTCGTCCTTAAATGCTTATTGCATTAACAACCATAGTTGGTTCTGGCATCAGACGTGACCACTGCTGCCGAAAACTCAGTTCTCACGGAGTGTATCATGGGAGAACAGCTGACATACGTGGAGAATGCAGACAACGGGTGCGGTAGGGGTAGAGGAGAACAGTGCCGCTCGGATACAGCAATAGGGGCTAGCCCACCTGACGGCCTGCCCTGTGCTTCCCATTGGGCCGTAATCGAGTGCCTCACTAGATTGCATGTTTTCCAAATGCCTGGCTACCTCTGCTTTGTCTCTGTTGTGGGCAGTGTGTAGCAGATCTCAGAATGTTAGCAGAGGCACAAAAGAAGTGGCCCGGCGTTTGGAAAATACTGTACACACAATAAGGACCCAGCGGCCGGCAAAGGGCAGGTTGTCAGCTTGGGCTGGCCCCTGTCGCTCCGTCCGAGCAGCACAGTTCTCCTTTGGCTCCGTCACACCTGCTGTCTGCATTCACGGCGTGTGTCAGTTGTTCCACCGGGCTGCACTCCGTAAGTACCGAGCTTTCAGCAGCAGTGTGCACCTTTGAGGCCGCAGTTAAAACAAGAAGCGTTTAACGGCGAATACTTGATTCATTCAATTCAGGACAACTCACGGCTTCAAACTGAGGTGACAGAAGTCATGCGATAGCGCTATGTACAGTCGTGCTCAAAAGTATCCGAAAGACCTGAACTGCATTTCGCCTGATGGGCATGCAACCCACATAACGCAGCTGTCTAGCGGGTCCTCTAGTCGCTCCGTGGTACAGTCGCTCGACTATTGAAAATGGTTCCAACAAGTCACCACTAGAAAACACTCCTCTGTATCGCAATAACTCAAGATGTAAAGTAACACCAAGGTACTGCAAATATCAGGGAACATCTTATCACAGATAAGACTGTCCTTTAGGCTTGTAAGCTCACATTTATTACAATAAATGATATATCTGAAATGTTACCACTCTTATTATTACGTCAAATAGGTAATGCACGTAGTAAGATCGTCGTATTCGTAATTTCCTCTTCAAAGTAACATACCGTACTTATTATTTAACACAAAATGACATTCTAAATTTAAGTTATTCACTAGCAACTAGTTGATAATACGTATGAAATTCAAATGACACGACGGACCGTCTCGTTCTGCATATGGATTCAAATCCAGCTCATGCAGACTAAGCAAAGATTTCGTGACTGACTGAAACTAACAGTCATTCCTGATTAGGCATACAGAGAGTGATATACCTCGATTTTAGACAGTATCAGTTAGCAAATATCAACCTTAAATTACATAAAGCAAACATTTTTAACGGACGCGAATTCCTACCCAGCACCTATCGTCCCTGTTAACGAACTACGAGAGATGTTGAATATTGCTTCTTAACAAGTAACTTGCTTGAAATGCCGTGTGGTAAAGCTTCGTGTTAGACAAGGATTCGAACCCAGAACCTAATCGGATTGATGTCGAAGCACAATGAACTGTGACATATCGGATTTTCTCGGCAGTAGGTAGTTGTTTTAACAGAAATGACGAGACGAAACATTAATTTTTTCCTTCCCAGGACTCCAACCCGGTACCTATCGCTGTTGTATTCTAGAGAAAACGAACGTTAAATATGGGTTTGTTGCACCAGCAGCGACATGTGAGCGTGTTTCAACTAGAAATAATATGACGAAGAGTTCAGTGCTGACTGGGAATAGAGCCCCACACATATCGTTGTTGACTACACACAAAGAGACGTCAGCTACCGAATTTTTCTCCACCAGCAGCTCGGAATAACATCTTGAACTTACAGTGATCTCGCAAATAGTTCAGTGTCTTACTGGGAGCCAAAAACGTCAAATATCGTTAGTGTTGGTAAAGAATGAAAAAACATTACAAATCGAAATTATTATCCACCAGCAGATAGGTGTTCTCATGCTAGAACTTGATAATACATAATGAAATCTTTAGTGCCGGGCCAGGATTCGAACCAATTCACGCGCAATATGTGGAGATGTTGAAGAATCTACAGCTTTGAACAAACAACAAATTGTAGCCGAGCTGTATTGTCACGAAGGGATCAAATTCCGCGTTAAGGACGGTCTGAGTTGCATTCCCAGTTCAGAACCAATTTTATCGACATACAGAAGCTCAGATAAAAGATGAAATAAGTGTCCTGTGAGCCTACATAGCGTTTGTTTCGTCACTAGAAATAAACAACTAGTATAAGAAAGGTTATTTGTGATAGAGTTTCTACATGTCGCCACTCCAGACTTTACTGTGGCCCAACCTGACGTCTACTTGGTAGAGAAGGAATATCATTTTTAATGTGAATTTCGGACCACAATGTCATTATATCTTCTTCACTTGGTGTAGCCAGAAGAGAATGGAATCTGTCTCTCCCTATCTAAAATCATTGACCAAAGCTGGAATCAAACCCAGACCATAGATATATGAACCTATCATCATCCCAATAGACCACCAAATCCTCTTCATAGTGGTTCATTTTTCTATCTAACGGCGTTGTGCCACACTTGCATAGACATCTGACAAACAGGCTTCCTGTATCAATTAGCAGCATGTTCAGTAAATTCATTTACTTGGTTGACCAAATCACCATGAACTAGCTGCCTCGGCTACCCAGTACATACATTCAACTTTATTCTGTAATCACCAAAATAAAATCACATAACTGCCACCAACACAGAACTGCCAACAGTGTAGGATGCAGAAAATTAAATAGGAAGTGTTCCTTTCCACTTGAGCTACTTTATTGCGAGTCGTGAGTCGCGAGTTCGAGTACATTCACTGCTATATTTTTTAAAACGCAATTCTGCTGTCTGCTAAAGTTATCAATCTAATGGAACTTGTAACATAATTCGCTTCACTTCTCAACCCAAAGTAGTGGCATATGGGGATAGGGCTAACGTCTGCGACATTTTATTCTTTCCAGGTTTAATGGACAACCACGCAGCAGATGCACCTCGAAACTTTTGTATTAAGTATAGGTAGAGCTCATCGTGCCAAATTACGTCGGAAAAGTATTTTCTACATTAGCTGTCGTCTGGTAGTGGCATTTTATTCTTCTTCAAACCTTGGTTGACAGCTTTAACTGGGAATAAGTTTTCTACATGCAAGTAATCAATAAACTGCATGTGCATTTTCAGACTGTTATAGATAACATCAGAGAATTCGCATATATCGTTGATGATTAATTTCTCTCTCATGTTTACTAGTGTTTTAACAACACTAAAGAAAACATTACGAAAATTGTGAGCTGTATTATAATAAATGCAATAAAACTAGCCACAATAGCCTTACGACGAAAGTCTGTTGTAATAAAACCGGGTATCTGTACACAAGCGTGCCTCTATCAACACGAATTGGTAAAATACTACTCACTTACATTTTGTTGGGGTCTGTGTTTAATTGGTACGCTGTGTCATACTCAAGAGGTATGAAAATGTGGCATTTCATAAATAAAATTATGTATTCCTAGAAACCCAAAATTTGCTTGTCAGCAGCGGAACGAGTCGTTTCCTGTTGTGCAGCATTGTAAGTTTATCACCATTGCAGTATGAGCCGAAAGTAGTTTCTTGCGATTTCCTCATCGATGTTTGATCTGACTGATTGTAGCTCTTTCACAGAAGGGATAAAAACGCTACACTCAGTGAGACTGGAACTGCAAACCATAACAGACGCTTTTTCACAGATCAGCACGTTACCAAAGAGCTGGCGTAGAGGTACGTGTCTTCGCTTCCTCTTACGAGACCAATAGTAGCTGGAACTCGTAAACGGCTATTTGAAGGACGAGATTAGTTGCGATTTCCACGTGCAACGACTTTCCTGGGCTGAAAACCGTAAATTTACAATCTTTTGTTACACCTCAAGCCATAATAACTCAGATTTTCCAATAGAAATGATAGCTAAAATCAAGCGAACTTTGAGGCTTAATTCCGTGCACACCAGGAAGAAACTCGTCGATCACAGAGTTGCCAAACATGCATTGCCTTGTTGCCAAATCTCAGTTACTGTACCAGCAGGAAGAAGACAAACCGATGTGATCCTACAGCGGGCTCGGAAGTCACCATAGCTGGCGTCTCCAAGTCGCGGCTGTTACGGACTGGAATACGGAATGCGTCTGATTCGCATTTCTGTAACTAGGTTTAGGGACTGGAGCGTAGTTACTAATAATACTCAGAACTGACTGCAAACTAAGCATCATAAATCAGTAACTCTCATAGTTGTTTTTATATTTCTTTCGTAAGTGTACTCAAAACTAAGAAACTCATTCACAGACGTTTTCGTGCCTCACCGATAGTTGAATGTGTGTGTGTGTGTGTGTGTGACAGAGAGAGAGAGAGAGAGAGAGAGAGAGAGACAGAGACAGTGAGAGGGAGTAAACAATTGTAAAGAAATTGAATCATGGTATGTAGAGAAATCTTTCATTAAAATCACACATTCCACATCATTACGAAATATTGTATTCATGATGTATGAAACAAGAATAAATCTAATTTAATCTAATCTAGTCTTATCATATTTATGAAGAGTCATGAATTACCGAAATTTTTGCCAGTACCAGTAACCAAAAATATACGTGAAAATAAAAGACTACAGTTTTTGTAATAAACTGGGACTTCTGTCAAGACCCTTTACTCCCTGTTAACTAACCACAAAAGATGTCTGATATACCTCTATTCTAAATTAACAAAGTGTGCATGCATTTAAAGATGAAGTGCATGATGTGAAGTTCTGTGGCGAAGATAGGAACCCAACACGTAATCGGATTGTTAACTAAGTAAAATCAAATGTTACGTATCGGTATTTGTTACCAGCTGCTTGGTGTTTGAATCTAAAATAAGGATACAAACTTTTGTGCCTAAGCGACAATCGAACTACACACCTACCGTGCATCCACGAATATGGCTTAAGTATCAGCTGTTTACTCACCAATAGTGAGATGTGTGCGTGTTTGACCAGATATAACGGCACCTATTGTGATTGTTGGCAACAAATGAACAGAAATCAAAAATGCACGTTAATTTTCACTAACAGGCCAGGTTGCACGAGATAGGGCTTGATATGAAATTATGAATTTTTTTGTACTATATCAGAATTCGAACCCACATACTTGCCTTTGGAGGAGACCTGGAGAAGATTGCAGTCTTGAGAAAAGGAACGAAATGATTGATGTATACTGTTCCGAAAGGTTCACATCCTCGAAAGAGGAGATACGAATTCGAATCACACTCCAGCACCAAATTTTTAAACGTCTCAATTTCACTCAAGTACAAGTAAAGTAAGAGCCCTGTTCCTTTAAATGGCTATCGATTCATCAAATAAAATAAAATTTTCTAACGTAAGTAAGTTTACTGGCGACTGTATTTCTGTTTACCATGACTTCCGCTATGTCATTTCCCAACGAAAGCCGGCTCTGCCCAGTTGGTAATGAAGGAACGTGATATTTAATGCGGATTCTGGATTATAACGTCTTTCTCTTGATGTTATCAGCGGTAAAGTAAATCTGTTTGTGCCTCTTAAAAGTAAATGCCTGAACCCACGCATTGCACCTGTGATAGTTCGTTCCGCCAGACCATTGTGGCCACATTTCCCAGCCCCAGGAGTGTGTTGTAACAGATGATGTGCTTAGCTTACAAAATTAGTAATGGTGGAAAAAACGCGAATCTATTAAATGGCTAAATAGAAGCAAGCATCTGAAGCGGAGATTATGCTATTCTCATGTCAGCAGGATGTAAAGACTCTTCTAGGCATCATAGGCCATTTTGAAATTTCCACAAATTCTGCAAATTTCTTAGTTCGAGAAAATCCACTGGGAAGTGTGAAGTTACCGGATAATTCGATTATTACCGTCATTATTACTATCTTTTTCTTCATACCGCTGCTGGAACACTGTACCTGAAGATCATTTGATGGCTTTTGGTCATTATAGAGGTAGTTTCCCAAGAACAGGTTCTTTCCCTGTCTACGGAATCCTTTTCGTGTTAATATCAAACATCAGTAATTACTCGTAGATTACATTAAAACTAAAGCAATTGATCAAGACATTACTTGATAACAAAAACGCGCTGCCTTTCTGCATTTTCTTGCGCCTAGATATGGCTATCGAGTACTGCCAAAGCAAAAGGCAAGAGATCTTACTGCCTTCCGATATAGGTCGCTGTCAGTTCTTCCGTATTGTTTGGTCGACATGACCTGTTTCAAGTCGTGTATGATAGACAATGTTTTAGAAAATCAATTGTGTTCCTTTGCAATAAGCTATCCAAGTAAAAAATTTTCGCAATATTAATTCAAATTTAATGTTCGCTTCTATAAAGTAGGAAAGTATTTCACAGTTTCAAAACGCGAATCCGACTCATTGTCCTTGCACTTAGTCGCTGACGATAAATTCTAGCTCAGACTGACACCAGATTAAGTAACCTAATGTGGCGAAGACTGTTTGTCAGTGCTCTTTCTCACCGGAAAATACGCAGTTCACTCATTTGGAAGTACACTGTAACAGTAAATTCTGCGTGTATGCAATGCATACTCATTGTAGAATTTAGTCGTACTCTCTCTTCCACTTCTGTATACAATATGCCTGATCTAAACGGGCCCTTTATCATTACAGGCCCTGGGTAGTGCAACTTCATACTGAGAACAGTAATGTGCTTATACTGACAACCTGACTGTTCGTTTTACCTGATTTTGTAATCATTTAAATAAAACACCATGACCTTCCAGTGGGAGACATTTCGTCCCTCTTTTCCTTCTGTGAAATTTGTCAATAAGCTTTTTGCCTTCCAGCCATCGAAATGCGGCAGAGTAGGGCCGGTAAACGATTCACAAACCACGATTTAGTGCTGTTAAGACGATTTCTTTAAACATTGTCGTAGCTGAAGGAAGTTAGTTTCGTCTTAAATCGTCTCAAGCAGCAACGTTCATGGACATTTCAAATAGGAGAAATCTCATTATCCAGGTACGAAGGTTGTAAAACAAACTTCCCACAGTTTGTGTCAGGTTGTTCTTTTCGTCTGATAGCACTGCTTAAGTAATTTGTCTATGATGTATCACAAGTAGTGTTCCTGTAGCTGTGGGAATCATTGGCTGAAAACGAGTTTAACACCAATGGGTACAGTACTGCTAAATATTCGAAATTATTATCAACCTAAGTCTGAGTTCATCCGAAAACTGAGGCGAATTTATAATATTGAAGCTAGACTGTGTATCCTTGTCTTCCTAGAGTAGGCATTGGCAAGCGTTTACACACACGTATACAATACTAGGAATACTTCGAACGCTATCGTTAACATTGCTCTCATAAACTACTTTTGTTTTTTTAATTCTTTTGGGTCTTCAGCGTACAATATGTGTTGTGGATACAGTCTTAGAGCAAAAAATTGACCGCCGATTCGTTCACGTAAGGAGGGTAATACAGTCGTGCTCCTCTCAGAATCCTATATCCGGCAATATGCTCGATCTGGCAAGATTGTAGACTGCGGCACTTCCCAGAGGAAGTCTTGACTTCAGTCTTAGTACTTTGTTCTTGACTACGACCGTAGTCTTGAGGCAAAACGCGAGACTAGCTAATACGACGTCTAGTAACTAAAAGCACACGTCGACAAAGTTTTTATCGCCATTTTCCTCTCGGTGCTGAAGCTATGAGTGTAATTCAAGCGAATGTAATAGATTTAGCTTTTTGTCACAGTAGTAATAATAGTTTGGTCCAACAATGTTTTAGCGAAAGATTTCTTGGCCGACCATCCGCCTCTGAACACCGCATGCGTCTGAGTTTTCTGGGACCCGTTTACTGCCTACCGACGGGGGCTGAGGGACTGCAGCCGGCCGATGTGGCCGAGCGGTTCTAGGCGCTTCAGTCTGGAACCGCGCGACTGCTACGGTCGCACGTTCGAATCCTGCCTCGGGCATGGATGTGTGTGATGTCCTCAGGTTAATTAGGTTTAAGTAGTTCTAAGTTCTAGGGGACCGATGACCTCAGATGTTGAGTCCCATAGTGCTAAGAGCCATTTGAACCTTTTTTTTTTTTTTTTTTTTTTTTTTTTTTTTTTTTTTTTTTTTTTTTTTTTTTTTGAGGCACTGCATTGTCTCGTCTTCTGCCGACAACGTTTGCTCCACTCCACACTCTTGACCACGTAAAATGTTTTAATGTTGTTGAGTGGTGACCCATAAAATCTGTCTACGAATTGTATTTCACTCTTGATAGCAAAGGAGGCACAAAACCGTTTATATTTGATGATTATTTTATTGCACTAGAATGCAATACATCAATGTGGCACAGAATTAATTTCATTGTTTCTGATCCAGTGCACTACAATTAAAGCGTCACATTCTGTTCTTTATCCTTTCACGGGAGGTTCTTCAAATAATTTATTATTGTCATGGATTCATATGTGTTAGTCAAGGTACAGAAATTAAATGCAACATAATGTGTTTGGTTTTTTTCTTTGATTCTCTATGGTAAATGGATGCAAAAGATAGTGTCAATACCTATCAGAACCTGCTCTATAGCTACTCAGGCAAACTGCTTGTTTTGAGGTCTATACCTTAATTAATGGAGAAGTGAACGGTGTTCATAAGTGATATTTAAAATATTCAATTGGATTTAAGGCCACAAAATTGCCCATATTTGAAGCTACCCAGAGAAAAAGTAAGTTGCTAGAGCCGCTGTTAGCAAATGTCTGCAGGTAGTTCCTAATTGCTACTGTGGAAATTTAGCATAGAGGCACTGTAGTAATCAAGAGGTTCATTTCCTTCATACTTATCACCCTTATCACCCTGGCTTGAAGAAAAATATTGAAATTCGTATCGCTGATGGTCGATTCGAATTTCTTCAGAGACGCTGGTATTGCGAAGCAGCTTCGCACTCAGAAAGCCAAGATCTATGACAATTAACACAACTTACTGAGTCGAGGTACCAAGAAGATTTGACGTGTAAAAGTTTTCTTCCGATTTCGATATAGAATTTTTTCTGGAAATTCGCAGCTCCATTAAATGCATCAGAAAAAAGGCGCGCACACGCTGGCCCCTACCACGGTTATAACTGACGACTGATTGAGCCGTTTTGACACGAGACACGGGCGGTACCACCGAGCTACTAACACACTGCTGCCTATACGCCACTCTCATCATGGTATTCGTCGCTCAGCCTCATAACGCATCGTGAAACATAATAAAAGTTGTCACGTATGTGAAGAATAGCATTTCTTTAGGAAAAAAATTTAATTTTCTGTCTAAGTGTCTTAGTTTACATGAGGATTATATAGCACGAATCATTCAAATGGAAAGGGAATATCAAGTGAATTTAGCGACTCAATTCAGTACCATACGCGGAAGTGATTGCACTGTCACAGTGTTGACTAATGTTTGTGACGATCTTGCCAATTCTCAGCTGTGCTAGGAACAGGCCGGCCGGTGTGGCCGTGCGGTTCTAGGCGCTTCAGTCTGGCACCGCGTGACCGCTACGGTCGCAGGTTCGAATCCTGCCTCGGGCATGGATGTGTGTGATGTTCTTAGGTTAGTTAGGTTTAAGTAGTTCTAAGTTCTAGGGGACTCATGACCACAGATGTTAAGTCCCATAGTGCTCAGAGCCATTTTTTTGCTAGGAACAGCTCTGTAGCGGTATGCGAGGAGAATCCCGTGCTCGTGTCACAGGAGGGTATGGAGAGGAGGCGCGGGGTTTGGTTAATATGCAGTGTTTTCTCCTACCAGTTGTGTCAAACATTCAGGTGTATAATCTTCCATCACAATTACAGTTCCCTACAAAATATATACGAATAAAACACTTCCCTTGTTACTTTGTGACAAAAGATTATTTGAGTATAATAAAAAGTCTGTGGAAATCACTTATGCCCACCTGTCACAAAAGTAAGATAACAAACACTTTGCATCTCGAAATCGATTGCACCTACGTGCAGTCTTGTAACGTTTAAATAAATCGTCTTAACGGCACTAAATCGTGGTTTGTGAATCATTTACCGGCCCTACTCTGCCGCATTTCGATGGCTGGAAGGCAAAAAGCTTACTGACAAATTTCACAGAAGGAAAAGAGGGACGAAATGTCTCCCACTGGAAGGTCATGGTGTTTTATTTAAATGATTACAAAATCAGGTAAAACGAACAGTCAGGTTGTCAGTATAAGCACATTACTGTTCTCAGTATGAAGTTGCACTACCCAGGGCCTGTAATGATAAAGGGCCCGTTTAGGTCAGGCATATTGTATACAGAAGTGGAAGAGAGAGTACGACTAAATTCTACAATGAGTATGCATTGCATACACGCAGAAATTACTGTTACAGTGTACTTATGGAGCCAAATGAGTGAACTGCGTATTTTCCGGTGAGAAAGAGCACTGACAAACAGTCTCGCTACATTAGGTTACTTAATCTAGTGTCACTCTGAGCTAGAATTTATCGTCAGCGACTAAGTGTAAGGACAATGAGTCGGAAGCGGGTTTTGAAACTGTGAAATACTTTCCTACATTATAGAAGCGAACATTATATTTGAACTAATATTGCGAAAATTTTTTACTTGGATAGCTTAGAATGAAAATCTATCTTTTTATTGCAAAGGAACACAATCGATTTTCTACAACATTGCCTGTCATACACAACTTGAAACAGCTCATGTCGACCAAACAATATGGAAGAACTGACAGCAACCTATATCGGAAGGCAGTAAGATCTCTTGCCTTTTGCTTTGGCAGTACTCGATAGCCATATCTAGGCGCAAGTAAATGAAGAAAGGCAGCGCGTTTTTGTTATCAAGTAATGTCTTCATCAATTGCTTTAGTTTTAATGTAACCTACGAGTAATTACTGATGTTTGATATTAACATGAAAAGGATTTCGTAGACAGGGAAAGAACCTACCTCTATAACGACCAAAAGCCATCAAATGATCTTCAGGTACAGTGTTCCAACAGCGGTATGAAGAAAAAGATAGTAATAATGACGGCAATAATCGAATTATCCGGTACTTCACACTTCCCAGTGGATTTTCTCGAACTAAGAAATTTGCAGAATTTGTGAAAATTTCAAAATGGCTTCACGTCGAGCCTATAATTCCTAGAAGAGTCTTTACATCCTGCTGACATGAGAATAGCATAATCTCCGTTTCAGAAGCTTGCTTCTAATTAACCATTTAATAGACTCGCGTTTTTCCACGGTGACTAATTTTGTAAGCTAAGCACATCATCTGTTACAGCACACTCCTGGGGCTGGGAAATGTGGCCACAATGGTCTGGCGGAACGAACTATCACAGGTGCAATGCGTGGGTTCAGGCATTTACTTTTAAGATGCACAAACAGATTTACTTTACCGCTGATAACATCAAGAGAAAGACGTTATAATCCAGAATCCGCATTAAACATCACGTTCCTTCATTACCAACTTGGGAAATGACATAGCGGAAGTCATGGTAAACAGAAATACAGTCGCCAGTAAACTTACTTACATTAGAAAATTTTATTTTATTTGATGAATCGATAGCCATTTAAAGGAACAGGGCTCTTACTTTACTTGTACTTGAGTGAAATAGAGAAGTTGAAAAATTTGGTGCTGGAGTGTGATTCGAATTCGTATCTCCTCTTTCGAGGATGTGAATCTTTCGGAACAGTATACATCAATCATTTCGTTCCTTTTCTCAAGACTGCAATCTTCTCTAGGTCTCCTCCAAAGGCAAGTATGTGGGTTCGAATTCTGATACAGTAAAAAAATATTCATAATTTCATTTCAAGCCCTATCACGTGCAACCTGGCCTGTTAGTGAAAATTAACGTGCATTTTTAATTTCTGTTCATGTGTTGCCGCCGGCCGCTGTGGCCGAGCGGTTCTAGGCGCTTCAGTCTGGAACCGCGAGACCGCTACGCTCGCAGGTTCGAATCCTGCCTCGGGCATGGAAGTGTGTGATGTCCTTAGGTGAGTTAGGTTTAAGTAATTCTAGGTTCTAGGGGACCGATGACCTCAGATGTTGAGTCCCATAGCGCTAAGAGCCATTTGAACCATTTTTTTAGCATGTGTTGTCAACAATCACAATAGGTGCCGTTATTTCTGGTCAAATACGCACACATCTTACTATTGGTGAGTAAACAGCTGATACTTAAGCTATATTCGTGGGAGCACGGTAGGTGTGCAGTTCGATTGTCGCTTAGGCACAAAAGTTTGTATCCTTATTTTAGATTCAAACACCTAGCCGCTGGTAACAAATACCGTTACGTAACATTGGATTTTACTTAGTTAACAATCCGATTACGTGTTGGGTTCCTATCTTCGTCACAGAAATTCACATCATACACTTCATCTTTAAATGCATGCACACTTTGTTAATTCAGAATAGAGGTATATCAGACATCTTTTGTGGTTAGTTAACAGGGAGTAAAGGGTCTTGACAGAAGTCCCAGTTTATTACAAAAACTGTAGTCTTTTATTTTCAAGTTTAGATTTGGTTACTGGTACTGGAAAAAATTTCGGTAATTCATGACTCTTCATAAATATGATAAGACTAGATTAGAATAAATTAGATTAATTCTTGTTCCATACATCATGAATACTATACTTCGTAATGATGTGGAACGTGTCATTTTAATGAAAGATTTCTTTACATACCATGGTTCAATTTCTTTACAATTGTTTACTCTCTCTCTCTCTCTATCTCTCTCTGTCACACACACACACACACACACACACACACACACACACACGCATTCAACTATCGGTGAGGCACGAAAACGTCTGTGAATGAGTTTCTTAGTTTTGAGTACACTTACGAAAGAAATATAAAAACAACTATGAGAGTTACTGATTTATGATGCTTAGTTTGCAGTCAGTTCTGAGTATTATTAGTAACTACGCTCCAGTCCCTAAACCTAGTTACAGAAATGCGAATCAGACGCATTCCGTATTCCAGTCCGTAACAGCCGCGACTTGGAGACGCCAGCTATGGTGACTTCCGAGCCCGCTGTAGGATCACATCGGTTTGTCTTCTTCCTGCTGGTACAGTAACTGAGATTTGGCAACAAGGCAATGCATGTTTGGCAACTCTGTGATCGACGAGTTTCTTCCTGGTGTGCACGGAATTAAGCCTCAAAGTTCGCTTGATTTTAGCTATCATTTCTATTGGAAAATCTGAGTTATTATGGCTTGAGGTGTAACAAAAGATTGTAAATTTACGGTTTTCAGCCCAGGAAAGTCGTTGCACGTGGAAATCGCAACTAATCTCGTCCTTCAAATAGCCGTTTACGAGTTCCAGCTACTATTGGTCTCGTAAGAGGAAGCGAAGACACGTACCTCTACGCCAGCTCTTTGGTAACGTGCTGATCTGTGAAAAAGCGTCTGTTATGGTTTGCAGTTCCAGTCTCACTGAGTGTAGCGTTTTTATCCCTTCTGTGAAAGAGCTACAATCAGTCAGATCAAACATCGATGAGGAAATCGCAAGAAAATACTTTCGGCTCATACTGCAATGGTGATAAACTTACAATGCTGCACAACAGGAAACGACTCGTTCCGCTGCTGACAAGCAAATTTTGGGTTTCTAGGAATACATAATTTTATTTATGAAATGCCACATTTTCATACCTCTTGAGTATGACACAGCGTACCAATTAAACACAGACCCCAACAAAATGTAAGTGAGTAGTATTTTACCAGTTCGTGTTGATAGAGGCACGCTTGTGTACAGATACTCGGTTTTATTACAACAGACTTTCGTCGTAAGGCTATTGTGGCTAGTTTTATTGCATTTATTATAATACAGCTCACAATTTTCGTAATGTTTTCTTTAGTGTTGTTAAAACACTAGTAAGCATGAGAGAGAAATTAATCATCAACGATATATGCGAATTCTCTGATGTTATCTACAACAGTCTGAAAATGCACATGCAGTTTATTGATTACTTGCATGTAGAAAACTTGTTCCGAGTTAAAGCTGTCAACCAAGGTTTGAAGAAGAATAAAATGCCACTACCAGACGACAGCTAATGTAGAAAATACTTTTCCGACGTAATTTGGCACGATGAGCTCTACCTATACTTAATACAAAAGTTTCGAGGTGCATCTGCTGCCTGGCTGTCCATTAAACCTGGAAAGAATAAAATGTCGCAGAAGTTAGCCCTATCCCCACATGCCACTACTTTGGGTTGAGAAGTGAAGGGAATTATGTTACAAGTTCCATTAGATTGATAACTTTAGCAGACAGCTGAATTGCGTTTTAAAAAAATATAGCAGTGAATGTGTTCGAACTCGCGACTCGCGACTCGCAATAGAGTAGCTCAAGTGGAAAGGAACACTTCCTATTTAATTTTCTGCATCCTACACTGTTGGCAGTTCTGTGTTGGTGGCAGTTATGTGATTTTATTTTGGTGATTACAGAATAAAGTTGAATGTATGTACTGGGTAGCCGAGGCAGCTAGTTCATGGTGATTTGGTCAACCAAGTAAATGAATTTACTGAATATGCTGCTAATTGATACAGGGAGCCTGTGTGTCAGATGTCTAAGCCAGTGTGGCACAACGGCGTTAGATAGAAAATGAACCACTATGAAGAGGATTTGGTGGTCTATTGGGATGATGATAGGTTCATATATCTATGGTCTGGGTTTGATTCCAGCTTTGGTCAATGATTTTAGATAGGGAGAGACAGATTCCATTCTCTTCTGGCTACACCAAGTGAAGAAGATATAATGACATTGTGGTCCGAAATTCACATTAAAAATGATATTCCTTCTCTACCAAGTAGACGTCAGGTTGGGCCACAGTAAAGTCTGGAGTGGCGACATGTAGAAACTCTATCACCAATAACCTTTCTTATACTAGTTATTTATTTCTAGTGACGAAACAAACGCTATGTAGGCTCACAGGACACTTATTCCACCTTTTATCTGAGCTTCTGTATGTTGATAAAATTGGTTCTGAACTGGGAATGCAACTCAGACCGCCCTTAACGCGGAATTTGATCCCTTCGTGACAATACAGCTCGGCTACAATTTGTTGTTTGTTCAAAGCTGTAGATTCTTCAACATCTCCACATATTGCGCGTGAATTGGTTCGAATCCTGGCCCGGCACTAAAGATTTCATTATGTATTATCAAGTTCTAGCATGAGAACACCTATCTGCTGGTGGATAATAATTTCGATTTGTAATGTTTTTTCATTCTTTACCAACACTAACGATATTTGACGTTTTTGGCTCCCAGTAAGACACTGAACTATTTGCGAGATCACTGTAAGTTCAAGATGTTATTCCGAGCTGCTGGTGGAGAAAAATTCGGTAGCTGACGTCTCTTTGTGTGTAGTCAACAACGATACGTGTGGGGCTCTTTTCCCAGTCAGCACTGAACTCTTCGTCATATTATTTCTAGTTGAAACACGCTCACATGTCGCTGCTGGTTCAACAAACCCATATTTAACGTTCGTTTTCTCTAGAATACAACAGCGATAGGTACCGGGTTGGAGTCCTGGGAAGGAAAAAATTAATGTTTCGTCTCGTCATTTCTGTTGAAACATCTACCTACTGCCGAGAAAATCCGATATGTCACAGTTCATTGTGCTTCGACATCAATCCGATTAGGTTCTGGGTTCGAATCCCTGTCTAACACGAAGCTTTACCACATGGCATTTCAAGCAAGTTATTTGTTAAGAAGCAATATTCAACATCTCTCGTAGTTCGTTAACAGGGACGATAGGCGCTGGGTAGGAATTCGCGTTCGTTAAAAATGTTTGCGTTATGTAATTTAAGGTTGATATTTGCTAACTGATACTGTCTAAAATCGAGGTATATCACTCTCTGTATGCCTAATCAGGAACGACTGTTAGTTTCAGTCAGTCACGAAATCTTTGCTTAGTCTGCATGAGCTGGGTTTGAATCCATATGCAGAACGAGACGGTCCGTCGTGTCATTTGAAGTTCACACATATTCTCAACTAGCTTCTCGTGAATAACTTAAATTTTTAATGTCATTTTGTGTTAAATAATAAGTACGGTATGTTACTTTGAAGAGTGAATTATGAATACGACGAACTTACTACGTGCATTACCTACCTGACGTAATAATGAGAGTGGTAACATTTCAGGTATGTCATTTATTGTAATAAATGTGAGCTTACAAGCCTTAAGAACAGTCTTATCTGTGATAACGTGTTCCCTGATATTTGTAGAATCATAGTATTACTTTACATCTTTAGTTGTTGCGATACAGAGGAGTGTTTTCTAGTGGTGACTTGTTGGAAGTCGGCCGCTGGTGGCCGAGCGTTTCTAGGCGCTTCAGTCTGGAAACGCGCGACCGCTACGGTCGCAGGTTCGAATCCTGCCTCGGGCATGGATGTGTGTGATGTCCTTAGGTTAGTTAGATTTACGTAGTTCTAAGTTCTAGGGGACTGATGACCTCAGATGTTAAGTCTCATAGTGCTCAGAGCCATTTGAACCATTTTTTTGAACTTGTTGGAACCATTTTCAATAGTCAAACGACTGTACCAAGGAGCGATTAGAGGACCTGCTAGACAGCTGCGTTATGTGGGTTGCATGCGAATCAGGCGAAATGCAATTCAGGTTGTTCGGATACTTTTGAACATGACTGTACATACACACATGGTGGTAGCATCGAACACACAAGTATAAAAGAGCAGTGCATGGCAGAGCTATTAATTGTCCTCAGGTTATTCATGTGAAAAGTTCCCAACGTGATTACGGTCTTACGATTGGTATTAAGAGACTTTGTACCGGAATGGTAGTTGGACACATGGGACATTACACTTCGGAAATCGTTAGAGAAATCATTATTCTGAGATCCACAGTGCCTAGAGTGTGCCGAGAATACTAAATATCAAGCATTATCTCTTATGACGGACAACACAGTAGCCGATGGCCTTCACTTAACGACCGAGAGGAGCGGCGTTTGTGTACTCAGCGCTAACATACAAGAAACACTGCGTGAAATAACCACATAAATAAATGTGGGGTGAACAACCAACATATCCGTTAGGATAGAGCGGCAAAATCTGGCGTTAATGGGCTATGGCAGTAGACGACCAGTGCGACCCCCTTTGCTAACAAAAGAAAATCGCCCGCAGTGCGTCTCCTGGGCTCGTGAGCATATCATATGGAAGCTAGACTATCGGAAAATCGTAGCCTCGTCAGACGAGTCCTGATTTTAGTTGGTAAGAGTTGATGGTACGGTTTGAGTGTGATACAGACGCCGCAAAGCTGTGGACCCAAATTGTCAAAGTCGCATCGTGCAAGCTGGTGGTGGTGACTCCATAACAATGTGGGCTGTGTTTACATGGAGTAGACTGGGTCCTCTGGTCCAAATGAACTGATCATTGACCATCTGCCGTCGTTCATGGTCTTAATGTTCCCAAATTTTGGACAAAATCCTACACCTGCATCAGTTTCGCAATTATGGACAGCCTTAAAAGGGCCATGGCTCAATATTTATACAAGGGACTTCCCACGGCTTGTTGGTGCCATGCAACGTCGAGTTGCTGCACTATGACGCGTGAAAGAAGGTCTAATACGATATTAGGAGGTATCCTATGACTCTTGCCACCTCAGTGTTCGAAACCGTTGGTCTGGACTACATGAGGAGCAAGTAAGAGGAGTAAATATGGAAGAAGACAGCAGAAGAATTGCATTATAAGAATTGTATTAGTAACTACTTTATTAATTTATTTGATATTGATCTTAACAATGAATTTTGAACATAAAGACATAACTTGTACATCAGTTTTCTATTGGCCCCTTGATAAAGCTGCTAGCTGTCGCAGAACAGAGCGTTAACACTCAATGATTTTTTTTTTTTTTTTTTCTAGTGAGGAAAGGTTCGGTTGTGTCTCTGCAGTGAAATGAAACAGGCAAGAGGAACTGGTTATTTCTGAGTTGTTGCATGCCTTCCTCAGCAATATCACGTGATGTAATGTTTTAGATACCACAATAATTATATAATACACATTATATCTTCAGCCCCAACTTATACACAATGGGTAGATTCTTGCAAATCTTTTTAATGGCTCTGAGCACTATGGGACTCAACTGCTGCGGTCATCAGTCCCCTAGAACTTCGAACTACTTAAACCTAACTAACCTAAGGACATCACACACATCCATGCCCGAGGCAGGATTCGAACCTGCGACTGTAGCGGTCACACGGTTCCAGCCTGAAGCGCCTAGAACCGCACGGCCACACCAGCCGGCATGTTTTTAATAACAGAAACGTCTCTACACTACAAAAACGTAAGAAGTTACGTTCTGTTTTCCAGGTAGCGATTTATTTTGTGGGACAGTTAAGAGTACCATCAATCAGCTCCTTTTATAATAATGAACTGGAAAAATGTTTGTGTAGTAAATGTGCCCATTAAACCCCCGTCTGTAGTAATAAACTTATAGCGTGTGTGTACCCTAGCCTTTAAGACTACGCAGCAACTGTGTTTATAACTCAAATAAGAAGAGACAGATAACAGAATTCTTCTCACCGTAATTTGTTTCCCGTGAACAGTTCTATGACAGCTGTAACACTGGCATTTCACTTCAAACTCTGAGTGCTGCGCTGTGCTGGTGCCACGTGCAGAACTACGGTGGCTCTCCACTGTGTCCTGCTTCTGCTCTGGTTCTGTTGCGTGCATTGTGGGGCAGACCTTAATCTGTTTGGATGTGTCATGCACTGGACGTCAATGGAAACATCCATTCTGTCAATATCTACTTGAGAAACAAATATAGACACGGTATCAGACACTTAGAAAATAGAGAAATGTTGAGCACTCAATGAAGATTTGCTGCGCTGTTGTGCTCTTCAGTCAGACAATGGTTAACGCAGTCGTGGGCAGCCTCTGGTGACCGACGGGCCTGACTCAAGTACTTAATTAAGATTATGGGCCACCTCATCATGTTGCGCAACAGCATTGCTTGTAACACATAAAGTCACAACTATAAAGTGCATGACGTTAATGTTTATAGGACAACGAAGCGATATGAATGGCACTCTTTTCCTGCCATTCTCTGCTAACCAATTGTACCCCAACACTTGCTTTTGGGCCGCACCAACGAATTATACCTGACAATATGTGCTTTTGAGAGTACATTCATTTTATGTCTACCCCATCTTCATATGTTTACATTCATTTATGGGTTGTGGACATCGTTTGTTTATGTATGACATTATAAAAGACCTGTCTAAAAAACATCTGATGCAGAATTCTGGAGCACCTCAATCTCTCTCCCCGAAGCTTCATGTGCAGATGGAATATAAACCAATAGCAGGCCTCATCCAGCCTGCGGACTGCTGGGCGCCCGCCTGTAGATTAATGGATCTCTCCAAAATAGTCTTCGTTGTGCTGATTACGTTGCCAAACATTTTGTGACATACTCTGCAACCTACTGTCTAAATGGAGATGCTCCATGATGTGTGCCAGCGATCCTTAGATTTGAGTGGGAGAGGTTGAGCTGTAATGGCGTTATGCTTTGTTTGGATCCTCTGATTGACTGGCATCATGGTAACAGGCGTGAGTGCCACACTGTGAGAACAATGAAGCCCGGAGCAGCAGAACATCCTCGTGACCATGACGGAACACCCGTCTGGGGAGGAGGGGAAGGCGGTCGCCTCCTACAACTACACAGAAGTCGCAGAGCCCCTGCAGCTGCTGAGGATTCCCGTCAACTACACCACCAACACGGCCTCCTGATTCATATTCGAGACCTGGTATGGAGGGCCCCTCAGCTACCCTCGGTACTCACCTTTCAACATCCCTGTTGCTCCATACAACACCTCATTCAGCTACTTCATTCTCAGTATGGACTACAAGTATGCTGGTGTCTCAGTGTGAGAAGTGGACCACCCGGGCAACGTTCCCTTCATGCAATTTCTGACAAATACAAGACTGCCACTATCATTATGTACACATCAATGTGGAAATACATTTAAATGTTTTTTAAAGATATGACTTTGAAATAAAGTGTTATAAAGACGATTTTCAACTCGTTTCCATTACATTATGCTTTTGTATTCTGTCTATTGGAATTATTGTGTCCTAGGAATTCATTTCCTATGTTAGTTTGGATCAAAAGTTCGTTCTTATATTGTTTTTACCAAAATATCAGCACCAGAATAAGAAGCCGAATTAAGTATCGCTATGCTCAGTATCTTATTATAAATTTCTCAGTGACTTATTTTCATCATATAAATTTATGTCTTTCGATGTGATAAGCAAAAGAAGCTATCTGATTAAGAAAAAGGAATAAGCACAAATTATTTACAACAAAGAATTATTACATCTTGTGTGCAACTACTGATTACTCAATTGCAAACACAGATGTGGGATGTAGGACCTATAGTTTAATTTCGAGATCGAAGTACGTAATTTGTACTGTTCCAGCTCTATCGCTATTTGTTTATTTATCATTAATATTACTCATATGAAAGCGAACTAACACAGGTGCGAACACAGGATGGGCAATCGATGGAAGGAGTGGAATGGCGAATCCAAGTTAGGCACGACATTTTCCCTTAAGAAACGAGAAATTTATTTCAAAATATGTCAACAATCAGAATGGCAAATAAATCCACAATCTTCTCTTGCATGTGACGTTTGATAATCAACAGCTAGTTTCTCTTAAATAAACGGTCTTTAAGACTAGAGAAATATCAATTCAAATAACAAGCTTCACTTACACCTGCAAATTTGAGACGGAGGAACTACAGTTTATCCCAATGAGTGGGCCAAAGCCACCCTTATCCCGTAGGGGTCACTTTTAAAGCTCTGTAGACAACACGTTGAAGTAACCCAAAATCTCAAATGGTTATAAGGCCATTAAATATAGCTCACACAAGTATTCCAGAAGAATTAAGTAAAAGTTCATAATTTAAATTACACAACAACGTAGAAAAAGTATCAGTCCACCGAGGGAGAGCGCAAATTTACAGCTTCAAATCTGGTAATCTACCAACGAGTACACGAAGTGTGCAACCAAGTTAAGCCAAATTGACTATCAAGAGCAGTGAATTAAAGATGGAATTTAAACATTCAAAATTTAAATACAGTAAATGTTCATAAACTCAAGTACAGAAAATAGATTGTTAGGTTCGTTATGTTACATCACAAGACAGAACAAGCTCGAATAGGGAGGTACTTAAAACAACCCATCAAACACAATATCCGGATAACTTAACTTGTCTAGCAGCTGCAACTGGAATCAAAACTCCAGCTAAAGCTAACAGCCAGAGAAGACGCCATCCAGGTAGATGCACTGGCCGAAATACAGGCGTACATACAAACATATAAGCGCCATGTCAATTACAATGTCACGGCTCAGAAGCCAAGGCTATCAAAAAATAGTATACACATTACGACATTTAAGTCAAGACCTTCGGCAATGATGTATTCAAGTCTCTCAAGACTTAATGGAACCCTTACATTAACGTAACGTTTTCTAAGCAATTACTTAACTCTAAGTTAAGTGAGTAAGACTTAAACCTTATAATTATAAGAAGAAATTTCAATTACTGAACTAATACTGCTAATATAGAAGGAAAAGACTCCATATGCCCTCATTCAAAGCACTATTGCAGCCGCCAGCATCCAAACTGCATACGGCGAGAACATTCCATAAGGCAAATTGCTGGTGCACTTTTTCTCCAAAACCCAGATATCAGACACAATGGATATTATCGTGCATGTGGCTCCGAATACACCAAGACGTCCCAACGACCACAATATCAACAGACCAGCCACTCAGTCCGTCCCTGCTGCTACCTCGTACCAACACCAACCCCAACCGCCAAACGGTTCCGCCTTTTCCCGACTCGCGAACAGCGATAAGTTTTGCGAGTGGCGAGATTACACACAAGTAGGTCGACTGGACTCAGAATCCTGACAATGGAACAAGGCCCAATAAATCTTGGAGCTAGCTTACCAGTGATTCCCCTATACTGACCGCCAGCTACATTCAAATTTCTTATAAAACCTTACCGCCCATCATACCCCAAAAGAGCTGTCTACCCGGATTTTAGCTTATCTCCTGGCATTGATGGGCTAGCTTCATATTATTCCTGGCCCTTCGTAAATTCTGTTTAATAATAGGAGAAATGCTAATATCAGGTAGAAGATCACTTATTTTCCATAGATTGGAAAGTGGCGAATTAAAAGGTTAGCAAACATCAGTGCCGCTGGGACTCCTCTGAGGCCTCATGCGGCACCGAGTTGAATGCAAAGTTAATCCACAGTAAGGACGTATCCCACATGGTTTGACCTTGGGCATGGTTAATGATTAGAGCGGCCTTCAACTTCCTATTAACACGTTCAGAAAAGGAAGGCTGAGGGTAATATGAGATAGTGGTAATATCTTGCATGGCATTATTGCAGCTGAGACGTTCACAGCTGTAGTATGGGGAAGAGGACCCATATAGTCAATAAACAATTTATTCATTGCAGACTGCCCCCTTTCGGAACGTAGCAGTCCCTTACGCGAATTACAACCAGGTTTTACTAACTTGCAAACCTCTCAATCATTAACCTAACGGCGAACATCCTTACACGATGTTGGTTGGCCAGGTGAGATCCCGAATTTTAGTCAAGGTCCTGTAAACCCAAGGAATTGTCAACATAGTAAAAGATGGAGGGAATGAGTTCAATGGATAGGATCTGCAGTCCTACCGACTTTATAGCACAATATACCCTTTCGGAAGACATAACCGGAAATCGATTCACCAGCTAACAATCGCTTCCTAACTGGGCCAAAATGGGGATCTTGATACTGCTTAGTCCTGAGATCAATGAAAAGCTGAGGTAACTCAGTGAAAACACTACAGACAGGCATTGTGTCCGACAAGTCGTCAACTGGCAATGCCTGATAACCCTAATCAAAAACGCAACTAAGCACACTGGTCACCTGTTTGTTGGTGCCTCTACTATGACGAATTTTAAACCATGTAAGGTGTCAGGCAAATGATAAGCAAATCCAGTAGTATGTCACATAGCTCCGAATAAATCGTGACATTAAATTAACCAAAGTAATACGAGTAACGAATGAGCAAATGCAATACCACAGACTAACACAAGAATGCCTAAATGCATGTCATACCTTCCCACCGTGAGACAGACGCAGTTCCGAGGGGAGAAACGAGAACAGAAACCGAGAGCAGAACCGTGTTAAGTTAGAAGGCCCTACGATAAGGGACGGACACGCACGTCGCCAGCTAACCACCAGGCCCATGTTAAAAGCTGGAGCCTTAGCGTGAGGCTTTTTCGCGTCTCTGTTACGTCAGGACCACCCCCCAGCCCATGCTAAAAGCTAGAGCCCTCCAGAAGAACAGTATAGATCTTACGATAACACAAAAAGGGCCACCCCAACCGCAAGTTTTAGCGTGAGACTTTTTCGCGTCTCTGTTACGTCAGGACCACCCCCCAGCCCATGTTAAAAGACAGAGCCCTCCAGAAGAACAGTATAGATCTTAAGATAATGCTAAGAGGACCACACCAGCTGCAAGTTTTACCATGAGACTTTTTCGCGTCTCTGTTACGTTGCAAACTTTAAAACCATTGCCCCACCACGAAAAATACAACGTTTCTCATTGGATGGACAGAATTTTTGTAGGCAGAGCTTAAGGTTAACATTGAGACCCTGATTGATCAGATGAAAACACTGCCAGATAGTTTTTTTAAACCAACTTCGGAAAATTGTAGTAAGGAGAAGTGAGGAGAGAGTTGCTTCTGAGACGGCGAGGTGAGCGGAGCTGTGCTGCCCGCCGCCCCCAGACGAACACCGACAAGGTAATGAACGCACGCGATGCTGCATAACAGCGCATAAAGCTTCACTCAGAACTGCAGAAGTCTCATCTATTACACCCCCTTTTTGCGTAATACTAGTGTCAATCGTCAATTAAAGCTCATGGTGTTCACATTTGCCACTTGAAGTAAAAATCTGAAAAGCGATGATTTTTCTGTTATATAGTTATTGAGAAGCCACATCAGCCACTGTAATTTACGACAAGTTAGATAAGTAATTAAAGATAGTTGAGGGTCACTGTAGACCATTTTGATAGTTTTCTGTTTTGTGAAACTTAATTTAAACTTAGATTATAGATGTGATATGGCATAGGTCATCCTTCGATCCATTGTAGAACTTGGAAACCCATTCAGGGAATATTCGTTCCCATTTTTGTTGAACGCAGTTGGTTTTTACCATCCTGTATTAAAACATTTCCTTTTATCAGTAGTGCAGTTTATAAACAATGTTTTGTGAGTAGAATAAAATTTCCAATGGTAAACTTAACTGCTTTTTCGACGTTATTTTACCAGCTAACTAAAAATAGGAAAGCCTTGAACCCCTTCCACTAAATTTAGTTAGTATTAAGATTCTTTTACAGGGAGTGCAGTGGAGCTGGCGCTGAAATCATTAAGTATTTGGTTATATCATCGCTAGTCTCACTGAACTCTTCTGAACTCTACATGTCATGTGTGGTCTGGCGTCTCCTTACCAGCAACAGGTCCCAGGTTCAAACTAGTCAATTCCCTAAAAAACACGCTCAGAGCGTCGTTGCGCGAAAGTGGTAGGGAGACACGATATAGGACAGACAGACACCACGCAGAATGTTAGAACCAGAGCGCGATATGGGTACAACGCACCTGGCTATTCTACCTATTGTCCTATGTCGTGACAAGACATAGCTAAATGTCTGATTATCGCTCCTCAACTCAAACTCTCTGTGCTCAAGATTAAATTTGAATTTATCGGAGAGCTACAAGACAATCAAGGCCCAGTTAAGCTCACGACATCCAACCTCCTGGTACCAGCAGCTAAATGGTGCCACACACCAGAATGACCATGGAGAAGAAAAGCGGCAGTGCCAGCGTTGAACGCATCGGTTAGAACAATAAACTTCTTCTGGAAACCCAGAATGGTAAGTACAGGAGCATTAACGAGAACAGTCTTCATGGCTTCAAAAGCGGATACGCTGATTCTGGCCCCAGAGGAAACTTTCTCGTTTCTTACGAAGGTTGCTGAGGGAGTACTAAGGTCAGCGAAGTGGGGAACGAATTTTCTAACATAATTGGCCATGCCAATACATCTAGAAGCCTCCTCTTTATTCCTAGGACTCGGAAATTTTCTCAAGCCAAAGGTGCGCTATTGATCTGTCCGAATACCGTCCCTGGCAACAAGATTACTTAAGAACGAAATCTGCTCACTAGCAATGGTGAGCTTGGAAGGTTTACCGGACAAACTTTCTGAAAGAAGCCTTATTAACACTTGCTGAAGATGAAGAATATGGTCCTCCAAGGAGCGACTATAAATGGCGACACCATCTAAATAATTGTAAACAGACACTAACTTAAGATCGCCCAAGATTTGGTCTAGAACTCGTGATAGGACAGCAGTGCCAGTGACCAAGCCTAACGGACCCCAGTTAAATTCTTACAGGTTGCAGCCTGTACAAAAAGCAGTAACCTACTTACTCATTTGGTAGTATGACTGATGCAAGTCAAGTACCGAAAAAACACAGGCATCGGTAAACCAAGAAAAACAATTGTGAGGAGCAGGCAAGGGAACTGACTCCAAAACTACTTTTCATTGAGAGCTCTATATTCAATAACAGGTTGTAGTCCCACCCTGTCGCTTGGGCACTAAAAATATAGGCGAAGCATACGGGAAAGTGGGTGGTGTAAGAATCTTCGACCTGTATTATTTAAAAGTTTGCGTTCTACAAATTCACTTGCTCTAGAATATATTTAAGCTATTGGGAAGGTATTATTCATTTTCTATGTACAGAATTTTACGGTAAGTAATATTCTACATACACTTTGGAGTTACACTGATGAAAAAAATCACCAAGGAGGAGGTGTGGGACATGAACGCGTTTCCTGCAACTGAAAGATGATGTCTAATCAAATTTAGAGCCAGTCGCATTAGAGTGGCGCTATTGCACCACCACGAGGGTGGAAACAGACTTGATTCATATATACGCTATAAAGATCGTGAACGTTAGTTACCTTTGAGATTTGACTTGGTGAGCTGATGTCATTCAAGAATACCTTTAAAACGACAAAGAAGCCATTATAAACACCTCACTGCGTTTGAATGAGGTCGTGTAATAGGGCTACGATATTTCAGAAAGACTTGGCAGTAATGTAGAGTCTGTACGTGATTGCGGGCAGGGGTGCCCACGAGAATGTACGGTCACAAAATGTCCGGGTTCTGTACGGCCACATGCCACTACCGAGAGGGAAGACCATCGTGTTTGAGGTACGGCTCTTGCGCACCGTACTGCAGTGTAGCAGCAATCTGAGCAGCGGCTGGCACCATAGGGACACAAATTGTTTAGTTCAATGGCAGCTCCGAACCAGACCACCTTGTAGTGTGGATTCCACTGACCCCAAACCACGCCATTACTGAGTTCACTGCTGTCTAGCGAGGACTCATTGGAGGACAGGTCGGACGTCTGTTGTGTTTTCTTATGAAAGATGGTTGTGCATCGTGCCTGTGACGGCAGAGTGTTGGTTAGAAGAGGGTCATGTCAGGGTCTGCAACCAGCCTGTCTTCATGGCACACTCAGTGCTTCTACAACTGGAGTTATGGTCTGAGGTGAGATTTCGTTCTGCAGTATTGTAAACCATTCGAAACTTTTTTGGTATGTTCTGAAATTCCTCACTGGTGGGGCTGCCCATTGGTAGGGGTGTATAAAGCAAGACCCGTCGTGGGTTCTAATGTCAGTTTCTTATCAGTGACTCAGAGAGAAGACCAGAAAGTAGTGCAGTGAGTAATAAAAACTGACAGTGAGGTGTGAGTAGATAAAGTGATACAGTGACTGAATAGAAATCGAAAATAAAGTATGAAAAGTGTGTAAGGAACATCACAGAAACCGAAGAACCCGAACTGAATGGATTGATAAATTTATAAACGTTTGGATATAAGTAAAGAAATAGAAGTGACAGACCCTTGATGAGAGACAGACTGCTACGTATTGCTCCAATAGAAATCGTAAGAACAAGATTTCACTAACTACAGCGCTCACAGAGGTATTCAAACATTCTTCCGGGTCAATTTGTGGATGGAAGGGAAATATGCCCTAATAACGTGTACAACTGCAAGTGCACTCTACTGTGAAGTTTTTGAGCGTGATGTACAATTAAATACAGGAATTTTTCGATCGAAACAGGTATTACTGCGTCCCAAGGAGAAGCTGGTACTTGATTGTGGTTGGACTTTTGCTTTGAGGTTTGCGAAATGAAAATACTACAGATTAACGATGTAATCATAGGAGTAGTTGTTGAGTTTTTGTAATTTTGAGCTGATAAAAATACCTGGATCGAAAGGCCAGGAGAATAAACATGACCTCACTAAGAAGAAGGCGGAAGAATAAACGTGACCTGAAGCTATTTTGATAAACAAAATGGTGATTTCATAACGTAACCCCAACGTATCCGACATGGAAAGTTTACAAACATTTTGGTATGCTCCTTTTGATTCATAGTTGAGGTTGGATCAGTGGGCGAGGCTGATGCATGTTGTGTACTGCTGGGGAAGCCAAAATAGCAAATCAAACAGATACAAGAATGGATCATGTGACGCAAAATAGCCGTACTAAAAACAAAATGCAGGTGGATTGGGCATACAACAAGACTAGTGGAAGCAAGAGGGAGCAGGATGTAAGAATAGTCTGAGACCACTTATTGCAAGGTCGGTAGATGACGTTACAAAACTTTCAGGAGCATCATGTGTGCATATACCTGAAAACTGTTATACATCAAACTTGTAGAATGACTCTGTCGAACAGTGGATGTCCAATGGATGATAACGTTTGGGGGAAGGTGGAAGCGTTTATGTATACCTCTTAATGATCAATAAATTTTATGTTGCTGAACTTTCTAATTATGTTGTTACATTAATTTTTTTGTATAGTCGACAGCTCACCAAATAATCGTATAGTATCGGTCAATGTCAGTTCTTTCCTCTTATCGTGTAGTAAAGTCACGATGACTGTGACGACGAGTACAAGCGCCGTTCCTGTTATCATCCAGTGAAGTCACCAAGCGTGAGAAACTATGTACACGCTTAATGACAGTGAAAACTCCGTTGGCCGGTGCCTCCTGAATCGTCTAAATCAGAAACGTTTCATTTATTCAAATCCACACTTCCTTTTCAAATACATATCAGTTGCTATATTTATTCTACATTATTATTATACTTCATGAGGAAAAGTCTTGATTGCGTAGTTCGAAAACAACTACTTTCTATAAGTAAATGGAGCAACCTACATCTACATCTACATCTACATGGATACTCTGCAAATCACATTTATGTGCCTGGCAGAGGGTTCATTGAACCACCTTCACAATTCTCTATTATTCCAATCTCGTATAGCGCGGGGAAGAACGAACACCTATATCTTTCCGTACGACCTCTGATTTCCCTTATTTTATCGTGGTGATCGTTCCTCCCTATGTAGGTCGAGGTCAACAAAATATTTTCGTATTCGGAGGAGAAAGTTGATGATTGGAATTTCGTGAGAAGATTCCGTCGCAACGAAATACGCTTTTATTTTAATGATGTCCAGCCCAAATCCTGTATCATTTCTGTGACATTCTCTCCTATATTTCGCGATAATACAAAACGTACTACCATTCACTGAACTTTTTCGATGTACTCCGTCAGTCCTATCTGGTAAGGATCCCACACCGCGCAGCAGTATTCTGAAAGAGGACGGACAAGCGTAGTGTAGGCAGTCTCCGTAGTAGATCTGTTACGTTTTCCAAGTGTCCTGCCAATAAAACGCAGTGTTTGGTTAGCCTTCCCTACAACATTTTCTATATGTTCCATCCAATTTAAGTTGTTGGTAATTGTAATACCTAGGTATTTAGTTGAATTTACGGCTTTTAGATTAGACTGATTTTTCGTATAACCTAAATTTAACGAGTTCCTTTTAGCAGTCATGTGAATGACCTCACACTTTTCGCTGTTTAGGGTCAACTGCCATTTTACAGTTTGTTTTGATCTTCTGATGATTTTATTAGTCGATAAACGACAACGTCATCTGCAAACAACCGAAGACGGCTACTCAGATTGTCTCCCAAATCATTTATATGGATAAGGAACAGCAAAGGGCCTATAACACTACCTTGGTGAACGCCAGAAATCACTTTTGTTGTACTCGATGACTTTCCGTCAATTACTACGAACTGCGACCTCTCTGACTGGAAATCACAAATCCAGTCACATAACTGAGACGATATACCATAAGCACGCAATTTCACTACGAGCCGCTTGTGTGGTACAGTGTCAAAAGCCTCCCGGAAATCCAGGAATACGAAATCGATCTGAAATCCCTTGTCAATAGCACTCAGCACTTCATGTGAATAAAGAGCTAGTTGTGTTTCACAGGAACGATGTTTTATAAACCTATGTTGACTGTGTGTCAATAGACAGTTTTCTTCGAGGTAATTCACAATGTTTGAACGGAATATATGTTCCAAAACGTTGCTGCATATCGACGTTAATGATATGGACCTGTAATTTACTAGATTACTCCTACAACCTTTCTTGAATATTGGTATGACCTGTGCAACTTTCCAGCCTTTTGGCACGGATCTTTCGTCCAGCGAACGATTGTATATGATTGTTCAGTATGGAGCTAATGCATCAGCATACTCCGAAAGGAACCTAATTGGTATACAATCTGGGACAGAATACTTGCTTTTATTAAGTGATTTAAGTTGCTTCACTACTCCGAGGATATTTACTTCTACGTTACTCATGTTGGCAGCTGTTCTCGATTCGAATTCTGGAATATTTACTTCGTTTTCTTTTGTGAAGACATTTCGGAAGGCTGTGTTTAGTAACTCTGCTTTGGCAGCACTGTCTTCGATAGTATCTCCATTGCTATCGCGCAAAGAAGGTATTGATTGTTGCTTGCCGCTAACACACTTGACATACCACCAGAATCTTTCTGGATTTTCTGCCAGGTTTCGAAACAAAGTTTCGTTTTTGGAAACCGTTATAAGCATCTCGCATTGAAGTCCGCGCTAAATTTCGAGCTTCTGTTAAAGATCTCCAATCTTGGGGATTTTTGGTCTGTTTAAATTTGGCGTGTTTGTTTCGTTGTTTCTGTAACAGTGATCTAACCCGTTTTGTATACCAAGGAGGATCAGCTCCGTCGTATTGATGCTCGTTATTAACTCAGAATTATTTGTTGGTAAGAGGTCTAAATCTATATCTACATCTATACTCCGCAAGCCACCTGACGGTGTTTGGCGGAGGGTACTTTGAGTATGTCTATCGGTTCTGCTTTCTATTCCAGTCTCGTATTGTTCGTGGACAGAAAGATTGTCGGTATGCCTCTGTGTGGGCTCTAATCTCTCTGATTTTATCCTCATGGTCTCTTCGCGAGACATACGTAGGGGGGGAGCAATATACTGCTTGACTCCTCGGTGAAGGTATGTTCTCGAAACTTGCAACAAAAGCCCCTACCGAGCTACTGAGCGTCTCTCTTGCAGAGTCTTCCACTGGAGTCTATCTATCATCTCCGTAACGCTTTCGCGATTACTAAATGATCCTGTAACGAAGCGCGCTGCTCTCCGTTAGATCTTCTCTATCTCTTCAATCAACCCTCTCTGGTACGAGACCCACACTGGTGAGCAGTATTCAAGCAGTGGGCGAACAAGTGTATGTAACCCACTTTCTTTGTTTTCGGACTGCATTTCCTTAGGATTCTTCCAATGAATCTCAGTCTGGCATCTGCTTTACCGACGATTAATTTTATATGGTCATTCCATTTTAGATCACTTCTAATGCCTACTCCCAGATAATTTATGGAATTAACTGCTTCCAGTTGCTGACCTGCTATATTGTAGCTAAATGATAAAAGATCTTTCTTTCTATGTATTCCCAGCGCATTACACTTGTCCACATTGAGATTCAATTTCCATTCCCTGCACCACGCGTCAATTCGTCGCAGATCCTCCTGTATTTCAGTACAATTTCCCATTGTTACAACCTCTCGCTGCATTATCCGCAGAAAGCCTCAGTGAACTTCTGATGTTATCCACAAGGTCATGTACGAGGTGCATTCAAGTTCTAAGGCCTCCGATTTTTTCTCTAATTAACTTTTCACCCGAAATCGATGAAACTGGCGTTACTTCTCGATGTAATCGCCCTGCAGGCGTACACATTTTTCACAACGCTGACGCCATGATTCCATGGCAGCGGCGAAGGCTTCTTTAGGATTCTGTTTTGAGCACCGGAAAATAGCTGAGGCAATAGGAGCACGGCTGGTGAATGTGCGGCCACGGAGTCTTTCATTGTTGGAAAAAGCCAAAAGTCACTAGGAGCCAGGTCAGGTGAGTAGGGAGCATGAGGAATCACTTCAAAGTTGGTATCACGAAGAAACTGTTGCGTAACGTTAGCTCGATGTACAGGTGCGTTGTCTTGGTGAAACAGCACACGCGCAGCCCTTCCCGGACGTTTTTGTTGCAGTGCAGGAAGGAATTTGTTCTTCAAAACATTTTCGTAGGATGCACCTGTTACCGTAGTGCCCTTTGGAACGCAATGGGTAAGGATTACGCCCTCGCTGTCCCAGAACATGGACACCATCATTTTTTCAGCACTGGCGGTTGCCCGAAATTTTTTTGGTGGCGGTGAATCTGTGTGCTTCCATTGAGCTGACTGGCGCTTTGTTTCTGGATTGAAAAATGGCATCCACGTCTCATCCATTGTCACAACCGACGAAAACAAAGTCCCATTAATGCTGTCGTTGCGCATCAACATTGTTTGGCAACATGCCACACGGGCAGCCATGTGGTCATCTGCCAGCATTCGTAGCACCCGGATGGATGACATTTTTCGCATTTTCAGGTCGTCATGCACGATTATGTGCACAGAACCCACAGAAATGCCAACTCTGGAGGCGATCTGTTCAACAGTCATTCGGCGATCCCCCAAAACAATTCTCTCCACTTTCTTGATCATGTCGTCAGACCAGCTTGTGCGAGCCCAAGGTTGTTTCGGTTTGTTGTCACTCGATGTTCTGCCTTCATTAAACTGTCGCACCCACGAACGCACTTTCGACACATCCATAACTCCATCACCACATGTCTCCTTCAACTGTCGATGAATTTCAATTGGTTTCACACCACGCAAATTCAGAAAACGAATGATTGCACGCTGTTCAAGTAAGGAAAACGTCGCCATTTTAAGTATTTAAAACAGTTCTCATTCTCGCCGCTGGCGGTAAAATTCCATCTGCCGTATGGTGCTGCCATCTCTGGGACGTATTGACAATGAATGCGGCCTCATTTTAAAACAATGCGCATGTTTCTATCTCTTTCCTGTCCGGAGAAAAAAAATCGAAGGCCTTAGAACTTGAATGCACCTCGTATATATATTGTGAATAGCAATGGTCCTACGACACTCCCCTGCTGCACACCTGAAATCACTCTTACTTCGGAAGACTTCTCTCCATTGAGAATGACATACTGCTTTCTGTTATCTAGGAACCCTTCAATCCGATCACACAATTGATCTGATAGTCCATATGCTCTTACTTTGTTCATTAGACGACTGTGGTGAACTGTATCAAACGCCTTGCAGAAGTCAAGAAACACGGCATCTACCTGGGAACCCGTGTCTATGGCCCTCTGAGTCTCGTGGACGAATAGGCCAAGCTGGGTTTCACACGTTCGTTTTTTTCGAAACCTATGCTGATTCCTACAGAGTAGATTTCTATCCTCCAGAAAAGTCATTATACTCGAACATAATACGTGTTTCAAAATTCTACAACTGGTCAACGCTAGAGATATAGGTCTATAGTTCTGCACGTCTGTTCGACGTCCCTTTTTGAAAACGGGGATGACCTGTGCTCTTTTCCAATCTTTTGGAATGCTACGTTCTTCTAGAGACCTACGGTATACCGCTGCAAGAAGGGGGGCAAGTTCCTTCACGTACTCTGTGTAAAATCGAACTGGTATCCCATCAGGTCCAGCGGCCTTTCCTCTTTTGAGGAATTTTAATTGCTTTTCTATCCCTCTGTCATCTATTTCGATATCTACAATTTTGTCATCTGTGCGAAAATCTAGAGAAGGAACTACAGTGCAGTTTTCCTCTGTGAAACAGCTTTGGAAAAATACATTTAGTTTTTCAGCCTTTAGTCTGTCATCCTCTGTTTCAGTACCATTTTGGTCACAGAGTGTCTGGACATTTTGTTTTGATCTACCTACCGCTTTGACATAAGACCAAAATTTCTTAGGATTTTCTGCCAAGTTAGTACATAGAACTTACACTACATTTCGCTTCGTGTAATTTTTGTTTGTCTGGATGGCTTTGGCTATGTTTATGTTTGCTGTGAAGTTCCCTTTGCTTCCGTAACTGTTTTCTAACTCGGTTGCTGTACCACGGTGGCTCTTTTCCATCTCTTACGATCTTGCTTGACACATACTCACCAATGCATATTGTATGATGGTTTTGAACTTTGTCCACTGATCCTCAACACTATCTGTACTTGAGATAAAACTTTTGTGTTGAGCCGTGAAGTACCCTGAAATCTGCTTTTTGTCACTTTTGCTAAACAGATAAATCTTCCTACTTTTTTTAATATTTCTATTTACAGCTGAAATCATCGATGCTGTAGCCGCTTTATGATCGCTGATTCCCTGTTCTGCGTAAACTGTTTCAAATAGTTCGGGTCTGTTTGTCACCAAAAGGTCTAATATGTTATCGCCTTGAGTCGGTTCTCTGCTTAACTGCTCAAGGTAGTTTTCAGATAACGCACATTAAAAAAAATTTCACTGGATTATTTGTCCCTGCCACGCGTTATAAACGTTTGAATCTCCTAGTCTACACCCGGTAAATTGAAATCTCCACCCAGAACTGTAACGTGGTCGGGAAATGTACTCGAAATATTTTACAAATTTTCCTTCAGGTATTCTGCCACAACAGCTGCTGAGCCAGGGGGTCTATAGAGACATCCAATGACCATGTTTAAGCCTGCTTTATCCGTGATCTTCACCCAAATTATTTCACACTTCGGATCTCCGTTCATTTCCTTTTATCGCTATAAAAACGTCTCCCCCTTCGATGTCCAGCCTGTCTCTGCGGTGTACATTCCAATCTGAGTCAAGAATTTCATCACTGTTTACATCTGGTTACAGCCAACTTTCCGTCCCTAGTGCTATGTGGGGATTGTGACCGTTTATTAATGAGAGCAGTTCTGGGACCTTTCTATGGACGCTCCTGCAGTTTACTATTAGCATATTAATACTGTCATTCCCTGTTTCGTTTTGCCTACTGCTACCTTGTCGTGTCTCAGGAGGCGTCTTGTTGGGCCTAGGGAGGGAATTCTCTAACCCACACGTGCACTCCACACGTGCCCCACTACCCTTGTAGCCGCTTCCTGCGTGTAGTGTACGCCTGACCCACTCAGAGGGACCCTACATTTCTCCACCCGATAGCGGAGGTCGAGAAATTTGCACCCCAGATCTCCGCAGAATCGTCTGAGCCTCTGGTTTAAGCCTTCCACTCGGCTCCAAACCAGAGGACCGCGATCGGTTCTGGGAACGACACTACAAATAGTTAGCTCAGATTCCACCCCACGAGCGAGGCTTTCCGCCTTCACCAACTCCGCCAACCGCCTGTATGAACTGAGGATGACCTCTGAACCCAGAAGCCAGGAGTCATTGGTGCCGACATGGGCAACAATTTGCAGTCGGGTGCACCCAGTGCTCTCCATCGCCGCCGGCAGGGCCACCTCCACATCTCGGATGAGACCCCCTGGCAAGCAGAGAAAGTGAATACTGACCTTCTTCCCCGACCTTTCCGCCATTTCCCTAAGGGGCTCCATCACCCGCCTAACATTGGAGCTCCCAATCACTAATAAACCCCTCCCCCCGTATGCGTGCTCGGACCTTGCTGAAGAAGCGGCCACATATGCACTCACAGGCAGAGCAAGCGACGCCACCCGACCAGCCTCCACATTGACCCTCCGCCTCGTGCGGCGCGAACGCCGCTGAACCCGCCACACCCCTTGGGGAGAGGGTGGCCCAGTACCCGCGAAGATGTTTCTATAGCGGCGACCATAGGTGAAGCGATGCGACGCATCAGACTCCCCACCGCCGCTATACTCTGAGGCAGCAGCCTGAAGACGGCTCACCGCGGCCATCAGCACATTCAGCTGTTCGTGAACGGTGGCCAGCTCCTCCTGCGTCCATACACAGCAGTCACACGTCCTATCCATCCTAAGAAATCAACAATATACTGTAGAGAGTTAAGTAATCAACTTTAAACTAGATTGCTGATTCACTAAAGGCGGCTGATAGCTGACTAAATTGTGGTTACTAGACACTTCTTGTTGGAAACAATGAAAATAAGCAGTAAATGTCTCTGGACAAAACAAACACAAAATCTATGGAACACTATTACTAGTACTCGAAAATTAAAGCTTCCTAAAAGCAAAACACATTCAAAAAGAAGTGACAAGTACGAAAAACACAGTTAATACTTAAATTTACGTAGCTTGCTGCACAGCCGATGTGAAGCAGACGGCAGTTACGACGACACTAGCAGGTCAAGTGTGTTTTCACACAATATTGGTTCCAGTGACAGTTTAGCGACTTTATTCGTCTGTTTCTGAGCACTGACATAAGCACACACACACACACACACACACACACACACACACACTTACAGAGAATTCATTTCGTCGGTATCTCGGCAGATATTACTACCCCTCTTTCGTGATATCCTTTGTCGGGAACTTCGTTGACATCAGGAAACTTTTAAGAAATTTTCGGGCTTTCCGGGTTAGGTATTACATGCTATATACCGGGTGTCTTCCCTACGAGACGTCATGTTTACGTTCTCTGGTGTTTGGGCAAATATTAGTAGTTTGGTTTTTGCAATATTCCCATTTGCCTCCGAGAGAGTGATTAACTTGAATGTTACACCATACTTATATGTTTCTCATTTCCTTCTTCTTTTCTTCTTTCCAAAAGCTCTTCGTTCTTTGCCTGTGTTCCTCTTTCCTATGCTCTGTCCACATTTTGCCTGTTTTTTTTTCCTTTATTTTACTTCAAATTTCGTGTTGATAGTTTTGTTTATGAATTTGTCTCTTCCATTTTTCATTTCAATACTGACCCCTGATATTTTAGGCCTTCTGTTGCTTTGCGAAACCAAATTGTTTTTTTGCTTGAATTGTTTACTGCATCAAAAATTCCCCTTGTTGGTCTGTTGTTTATTCTATGTTTGTATCCACAGAATGTTAGTCGGCGTTTTCTGATCTGTGTCTTCATATAATTCGTATCTTTAATCTCCTCATCCATATACTACTTCTGTGTAATACTCCGAAAATATTTCTGAGGATTTTACGTTCTTTCTGTCTCTGTCAAGCCTGATGCTCCAATCGTAGTCGTTTCTAATGTGTAGAATGCTTCTGGAAGTACAATTATACCATAGTGCTTGAGCTTAGCCTGTTCTCAAATATTTCGTTTAAATTATTTCGTCCATGTGAGTTTTTATGCTTCCTGAAGTATTTCCGTTCTTCGTATGTTGGATGCCTTGTCTGCTTCACCTATTTGTATATATACGCTAAGGTATTTGAATTTCTCAATTCTGTTAACCTTTCCGTATTTTAGTTGTTATTGTCTCTGGACAAAACAAACACAAAATCTATGGAACACTATTGTACTCGAAAATTAAAGCTTCCTAAAAGCAAAACACATTCAAAAAGAAGTGACCACACCGCCACACACCGTCAGGTGGCTTGCGGAGTATGGATGTAGATGCAGATTGTTCTTTCTTTCGATGCATTGCGTCTTGTCGTACGATATGTATATATTATTTAATCGATTATTCTTCTTTAGGAGAGCGATTGAATTCACAGTTTTGATTTTATTTTTGGATGTTTGACCTATTCCTCTTCGAGAAACTCTTCATTCTCTCAGAATGTTCTCTCTTCCGTTCGCCTGTCCACTTTTTACCAGGTTGTTGCGTTTTTCTTAGCTCGAACTCAACATTCATGATTTTACTCAGGCACTCGATGCGGTCTTCGAGTGTTTCTATATTGATCTGTTGCACATCCCTCTGGGCCTCCTTTAGCCACTCCGTGGTGCATTTACTATTTGTTATGATGACGAGTAGTTTCTTTGCTGTTCTACATCCTGTTGATGTGTGTGTAGAACTTTTCTCGGCGTTTCCTGATTTCTTCTGTTATTGTGTGGCCTTTTGATAGAGTTTGTACTGATGTCTCTTCATCCAGATGATGTTTTGTTGATTTCACCGTAAATCTCTCTAAGAATTTTCCGTTCCTGTTTTTCTATTTCACTAACTTTGGGGTGACTGCCAATTACCATTGTTTCAGCGGTGTATGTTGCTTCTGGAAGAATCACAGTTTTATGTCTGTCTAGATAAATTTCTTGCTGTAGTAGGCCCATGTTAATTTATATGCGTTTTACAACTTGCTCATCCTTTGTTCACTGACGATTCTGTTTAATCGTGATGACTATATATAGAAATTTAAAATGGCTGACTTGTTACCGTGTTTCGTGATTAGCGGGGACTTATTTTCTGGCTGTTTTTCTACATACTGGGCGTTTTCATACGAAATTTGCAAGCCAGTTTTCTGTGCAGTTTCATGTAGTTTTGCAACATCGTGACTCGCTTCCGTCCTGTTGTTTGTGATAATCGCAATATCGTCTGCGAAGGCAATGCCTTTTGCTATAGTGCGCTTTACTCTCCTGATACCAATTTGGACAACTTGTACATGAGGTTCCCATTCTCTGAAGATCTTTTCTAGAACAATATTCAAAATAGTCGGGGATAGTCCGTTGCCCTGCCGTACTCCCATTCTAATTTCAAAGGGTTCCCATATCACATCCATGAATTTCACTTTGGAAGTTGTTCTTGTAAGTGTCTGTTCTATGATCTTCAGGGTTTTTCAGACGATTACGAATACTTCCATGGTTTCAAAGAGGGTTTCGCGGTCTGTTGAGTAGTAAATTCTCCTTTAATCGATGAATGTAATTGCTGTATTACTGCATTTCCTCATTTGTATAATCGTCTTTAGGCTCCACATCTCTCACGCACATGATGGCCCTTTTCTGTATCCGCTCTGCAGTTCACCAAGTAGTGGATGCACTGGGTTCTATTCTGTATAGAAGTGCTTTGGATAGGATTTTGTACGCCACTGGGAGCAGGGAGATTCCTCTGTAGCTGTTGATGTCTGTTTTGTCACTATTTTTATGTAACTAGTGGATCAGATGGCTTTTCCAGTCTTCTGGTATTTCCTCAGTCTCCCAAATGTCGGAGATTAGATGATGAAATTTCTGTGTCAATGGAGGAGCATTCAGTTTCCAGCGTCCTGCGATATCCCACATTCTCTTGGTGCTTTGTTGTTCTTATGCTGATTGATTATCGCCGTAATTTGTGCGAGATCTGGGGCTTTTGAGTCAGTGTTTTTGAATACAGTGGGTGTGAAGTCAAATTTTTTCTGTGGTGGTTTACAGTTAAGAAGGGAGCAGTAATACTGGGTTAATACTTTGCAACTGTTTTTGGAGTTGTTTTCCAACGAGCCTTCGGGTCTTTTGAAGCACAGACTGCTGCATGGTATCCCTGTAGGCTTTTTCTAAGCGTTTTGTAGAAATTTCTTGTATTATTTTCGTTGAAATCCTGTTGGATTTCGTGGAGTCCATTATAGTCATAAATTCGTTTTTCTTTTCGAATCTCCTATACAGTCTGTTTTCGAGTTCTAAGAAAGTTGTCCCAGTTTTCGTCGGTTTTGTGGCTGTTGAATTTTTTCAAGCTGTTATTCTATTGTCTGTTTCCTGATCGCAGACTATGTTCCAGTGTTTCAGGTGAGAGGGAGTTGTCCTAGTTTCCTGGTTTCCGGAATTCTCCTTGTTAGTTTCTTTTCTCTGTCGATTTTTCTTGATTAATTTGCTTGATGATGTGTGCGTTGTTGAGTTTCAGGTAATCCGGATCTGGCTTCATGTTTTTGGGCGGCTATTTTTTCCTTCTTTTGGGCTGGAAATTTGTCTTTATTTGTAAGAGATGATACTCTGATTCAAAAGCTCCTTTTCGAGGCCTGACAATTAAAATTTCTTTCGTATTTTTCTCGGAAATAGCGACGTGATCAATTTAGTATTCGACCTGCCTGAGATTTGGCGATCTCCATGTGGATAGCTTGTGTTTAGATTTTTGAAAGTGGGTGCTCGTAAGTTCAATTCCTCTGTCCCTGCAGAAGTTAATTAGTTTCTCACCGTTCTTGTTGGTACCTCTGTGTTTGGTATAAGGGCCAGTTATATCTCTGAATTTTCTCTCTTTTTCTACCTGCACGTTAAAACCACCAAATAAGATTTTCACATGGTTGGTGTTTTGTTGGTTTCTTCTTCCAGAGTTTCCCAGAAATTATCCATGGCTTCATGATCGGTTTTGTTACGTTGATTTCTAAGGGCATGTACACAGATTAGTGTATAAGCTTTATTAGCTAGTTTTACTGACAGTTATGAGATTCTTTCATTGGGAGAGGTGAAGTCGATCGCTGAGTCGAGTGCTGAGTTGTGTACGGCGAATCCGGTTCCCAGGAATGGTAGTTTGTAGATTCTGAATTTTTCTGTGTTAGCTTGTCTTTTGTCAGTATATCTGGTCTCTTGGAATGCGTTGATTTTTATTTCAAATTTTTCCAGGGTGTTGGTGAGATCTTTCAATTTGCCTGTTTTAACATGAGTGTTCACATTAATTGCGCCAATATAATTCGTAAGTTTAATCTTGGGAGTGTTAAGAGTTCTTGAGGAGTTCCTATTCGTTCCCGCACGATGCCCCTGATCCCCCAGAATCTGATGATCAGGCGAGTCCAGTCTACCGACTAGTGGCTCGGGTAGTGATTCAATGATCGTCTTTTCCTTCATGCGCTCAGTTTGAAATTCAGCTTCTGTGGTGATCTCGACTGAGATCCCGTGTGCACGACTCGATAATACATCAGTGCAGCCGCCTCAACTAGAGGGAAAGACGCTGGACAGTGGCCGTCGGATCCCAAAGAGACACCAGCGAGTTTGGGATGTTCGTTAGTTTTTGGTCCGACCTTGGTATTTCATTTCCCCACTACCACCTATATCTACGAGGCTTTCCCCTATCTGCCACTCAAAGAGGTACCCGATGGGGGTACTAACAACCCCCACATGGTGATATACGTATATAGGGTGGTCCATTGATCGTTACCAGGCCAAATATCTCACGAAATAAGCGTCAAACGAAAAAACTACAAAGAACGAAACTAGAAGGGGGAAACCAGATGCCGCTATGGCTGGCGCGCTAGATGGCGCTGCCATAGGTCAAACGGATATTAACTGCGTTTTTTTAAAATAGGAACCCTCATTTTTATTAAATATTCGTGTAGTACATAAAGAAATATTAATGTTTTAATTGCACCACTTTTCCGCTTTGTGATAGATGGCGCTGTAATAGTCATAAACATATGAATCACAATTTTAGACGAACAGTTGGTAACAGGTAGGTTTTTTAAAATAAAATACAAAACGTAGTTACGTTTGAACATTTTGTTTCGGTTGTTCCAATGTGACACATGTACCTTTGTGAACTTACCATTTCTGAGAACGCATGCTGTTACAGCGTGATTACCTGTACATACGACATTAATGCAATAAATGCTCAAAATGATGTCCTTCAATCTCAATGCATTTGGCAATACGTGTAACGCCATTCCTCTCAACAGCGAGTAGTTCGCCTTCCGTAATGTTCGCACATTGCAATGACAAAGCGCTGACGCATGTTGTCAGGCGTTGTCGGTGGACCACGATAGCAAATATCCTTCAACTTTCTCCACATAAAGAAATCCAGGAACGTCAGATCCGGTGAACGTGCGGGCCATGGTATGGCACTTCGCCCACCAATCCACCTGTCATGAAATATAGTATTCAATACCGCTTCAACCGCACGCGAGCTATGTGCCGGACATCTATCATGTTGAAAGTACATCGCCATTCTGTCATCCAGTGAAACATCTTGTAGTAACATCGGTAGAACATTACGTAGGAAATCAGCATATATTGCACTATTCACATTGCCATCGATAAAATGGGGGCCAACTATCCTTCCTTCCATAATGCCGCACCATGCATTAACCCGTCAAGGTCGCTGATGTTCCACTTGTCGCAGCCATCGCGGATTTTCCGTTGCCCAATAGTGCATATTATGTCGGTTTACGTTACCGCTGTTGGTGAATGACGCTTCGTCGCTAAATAGAACGCGTGCAAAAAATCTGTCATCGTCCCGTGATTTCTCTTGTGCCCAGTGGCAGAACTGTACACGACATTCAGAGTCGTCGCCATGCAATTCCTGGTGCATAGATATATGGTACGGGTGCAATAGATGTTGATGTAGCATTCTCAAAACCGACGTTTTTGAGATTCTCGATTGGTTCAAATGGCTCTGAGCACTATGGGACTCAACTGCTGTGGTCATAAGTCCCCTAGAACTTAGAACTACTTAAACCTAACTAACCTAAGGACAGCACACAACACCCAGCCATCACGAGGCAGAGAAAATCCCTGACCCCGCCGGGAATAGATTCTCGATTCTCACGCAATTTGTCTGCTACTGATTTGCGGATTACCCGCGACAGCCGCTAAAACACCTACCTGGGCATCATCATTTGTTGCAGGCCGTGGTTGACGTTTCGCATATGGATGAACATTTTCTGTTTCCTTAAATAACGTAACTATCGGGCGAACGGTCCGGACACTTGGATGATGTCGCCCAGGATACCGAGCAGCATACATATTACATGCCCGTTGGGCATTTTGATCACAATAGCCATACTTCAACACGATATCGACCTTTTTCGCAATCGGTAAACGGTCCATTTTGACACGGGTAATGTATCACGAAGGAAATACTGTTCGCACTGGCGGAATGTTACGTGATACCACGTACTTAAACGTTTGTGACTATTACAGCGCCATCTATCACAAAGCGAAAAAAGTGGTCCAACTAAAACATTCACATTTCTTTACGTACTACACGAATATGTAATAAAAAATGGAGGTTCCTATTTAAAAAAGACGCAGTTGATATCCGTTTAACCTATGACAGCGCCATCTAGCGGGCCAACCGTAGCGCCATCTGGTTTTCCCCTTCAAGCTAGACGAGTTTGGTGTTTTGTAGTTTTTTCGTTTGATGCTTATTGCGTGAGATATTTGGCCCGGTCACTATCAATGGACCAACCTGTATATGCGGGTAAGCAAACAGAAAAAAATGTATTTATTGCTTATCGGATTATGATTAGAATACAACCACAGAAATATTAATTTGCAGTAATAATGAGGATGGTTGAAAGTCAGAGAGAGGGAGGTGCTGGGGAGGGGAGATGGCCAGAGAGGTGGGAAGAAGTGCGCATAGAAAGCGAAGGAGACGGACAGACTTCAGTCAAACTTCCTACACATATATCTTACAGTAAGCCAACAATCTCTATCGGGTAGGGGGTGCAGGTGGAAGTGGAAAAGAAGAGTAGCCTGCGAAATGTGAATTCTCAGACTTTATTCATACACTATTTGATAATGAGGGCACTTAGCCTCTTGCTGCACTCGTTACACATAATTTCAAACCTTCAAGAAATTATTTCTCACTGGAACCCTACAGAACCATGAAACGAAAAATGTTCCTAGCCTACTAATTTTCCTCTCTTCGTGCCGAAAGAGTACTGCACGAGGCACGAATTTTTAATTTATTGCTCCTTTACTACTGATTGTATACGCGATACATTTTACAGGCAGTACGTAGATATACAACTGAAATTACCCTCAACTTTCTATCATTGCGCGCCACTTAGTTCAGAAGATATTACGTCGTAAACATGAAGCACGAAGCAATTCCGGGTTTCTTCACTAGTGTCTTAATAATCTTAACTTTTCTGTTTCAAAATGTGTTTAACTAGTAACTGGATTTTGATAATACTTTTGCTTAATTTTATTTCACTTGATACTGATGTGCAGTAAAGTAATACTGAAACAGACAGATAGTTAAATACACACATCAAAAAATGTTTTGCATCACCCCGGTTCCCAGAACTCCTGAAGATAGATATTGACTGTGGACATTGTATCACAGACACAGTCCCTTTGACTGTTAGAGATGCCACTAAAACCAACCAAAGATGTAAACAACCATGCATGAGCAGCGCCTATTAGACGGAGAAGGTCCGACAGCTGATCAGTTCCATTTATTCCACCAGGAAGATGGTACATGGCTCGTGTTGTCTGTAGTTCAACCATGGCTAGACAGTCAATACCGCGGTTGGATCGCGTCCGCATTGTTGCTTTGTGCCAGGAAGGGCTCTCAACAAGGGAAGTGTCCAGACGTCTCGGAGTGAACCAAAGCGATGTTTTTCGGACATGTAGGAGATACAGAGAGACGTGAACTGTCGATGACATGCCTCTCCCAGGCTGTCCAAGGGCTACTACTGCAGTGGATGACCGCTGCCTTCGGATTAAGGCTCGGAGGAACTCTGAAAACTGTGAGCAATAGGCTGCATGATGCGCAACTTCAGTCCCGACGTCCATGGAGAGGTCCATATTTGCAACCACGACACAACGCAGCGCAGTACAGATGGGCCCAACAACATTCCGAATGGACCGCTCAAGATTGGCATCACGTTCTCTTCACTGATGAGTGTCGCATATGCCTTCAACCACACAATCGTCGGGGACGTGTTTGGAGGCAACCCTGTCAGGCTGAACGCCTTAGACACACTGTCCAGTGAATGCAGCAAGGTGGAGGTTCCCTGCTGTTTTGGGGTGTCATTATGTGGGGCCTACGTGCGCCGCTGGTGGTAATGGAAAGCGCCGTAACGGCTGTACAATACGTGAATGCTATCCTCCGACGAATAGTGCAACCATATCGACAGCATATTGGCGAGGTATTCGTCTTCATGGACGATAATTCGCGCCCCCATCATGGACATCTTGTGAATGACTTCCTTCAGGACATCGACATCGCTCCACTAGAGTGGCCAATATCATGAACCCTATACAACGTGCCTGGGATACATTGCAATGAGCTGTTTATGGACGACGTGACCCAGCAAGCACTCTGAGGGATCTACGCTGAATCGCCATTAAGGAGTGGGACAATCTGGACCAACAGTGCCTTGATGAATTTGTGGATAGTATGCCACGACGAATACAGGCATGTGTCAGTGCAAGAGGACGTGCAACTGGGTATTAGCGGTAACGGTGTGTACAGCAATCTGGACCACTGCCTCTAAGGTCTCGCTGTATGGTGTTACAACATGCAATGTGTGGTTTTCATAAGCAATATAAAGGGCGGAAATCGTGTTTTACTTTGATCTCTATTCCAATTTTCTGCACAAGTTCCGGAACTCTCGGAACCGAGGTGATGCAAAACATTTTTTGATGTGTGTGAAGAAATTGTCAATATTACTTTTAAATTTCAATGGAACACTTGTTCCTAGGTACGTAATTGCGTTGTACCTTAGAAAAAATGTAGTTTTCGGAAGTAGTGCTTGTAACTTGTAACCTCCCCACAAAATTTTACAAGACAGTAATATTATTTAGGAATGCCAATGGACATTGCGCGAAGTATAACCTCCCTAGCAAAATTTAAATGACAGAAATAATAAATGAATGGGAGCCAAACGTAACCTCCCTAGCAATTAAATTTAATGACAATAATAATGAGAATCGCGATCTGACTCAAATATAAGTTCTTCATAAAAATTAAAGTCCATTCAGTGATAATGATAACTCAATTAAACCGAAATATCGGTCTTTGGCCCTGTGCAAAAAAATCGAAATTAAATTCTTACCTCATTGCAACACCTAGTCAAATTTCTGCTCTTGTTGTTGCGCACCGCTTGGAGGAACTGCATTGCAAATAATAATATTCCCTTCTTTTTTTTTGTAATCTAATTGAAAACTGAAACTTTTGTTTAGGGGAAGTGGAACGAAATAGTTACTTCAATTAAATGAAAATTTTATGTAAAATTGCTTTTGAAATCAAAGTTATTATTGGGGGCACTTATTGAAAATTAGTTACAATAATTAAACTTTACATTATCCGATGATTATCTTAATTAACAGTATACCTCATTCAGCATCTTGACCAGTGTTGTCGCCAGACCACATCACGCAATCCCACTGGACTGCTACCACTGACCGACCGCTCTGCATGACGACTACTAGCGTACTGCCCTCAACTAGACAGAGCTACAGACTCGCAACGACTACTGACAGAGTACTCTACCCAACTAGACAGAGCTACAGACTCGCAACGACTGACCGACAGACTGAGAACCGCTCGCAACACTCGCGCGGTCAAGCGCATACTCTCTGGTCACAGATGCTACAATGCCTCGCCATCGCTGCTATGTTACATACGTGTTTCATAACCCTCCACTGGGGGGGCAAAAATTTGGCAGCGATGGTGAGTCATTTGGACTTGCCAAGCGCGGCAAAATTTTTCTTTAATTAACAAAATTCTACAACTGACAGAATATTTAAATGTTGTGCACACGCACTAAGTACAAAATATATCAGACAAAGACAAAATGTGAGTACAAAACATAGTAGCAAATCAGAAAATGTATATACAAATTATTTGACAGATAACAAAGTGCACAGGCACTGAAAAAAAAATTCTTTAGCATATTCAGAACAAATAAACAGACTGGCAAAATATTATGTTGACAAGTGACGTGAGTGCACATGCACTGCAGTTGAGAACATATCAGTAATTGATGAAATGTATGTACAATTAGTAACAAATGACATAAGTGCATACGCATTAAAGTATTGAATATACAGAATAGTAGAAATCATATTGAAAAATGAGAAAAGTGTACAGGCACTGAAGTTCAGTAGAAAACATATTAACACCTAACAGAAGTGCTCATGCACTGTAGTTCAGAAAATAAAAAATGTATATACAATATAAAAGACAAAAGTGCACATATACTGTACTTCAGAACAAATCAAAAAAATGTCTTTAGCATTTTGGCAATAAATAAACATAATAGCAAAAAAAAAAAAAAAAAAATCATGTCGACCAGTGACATAAGTGTACTCGCACTGGAGTTTAGCGAATTGAAAAAATGTATAGCCATGAACATAAATAATGTTAGCAAAAATGATTTTCACTATGTGACAAGAATTAGGATAGGAAAGGGAAGGATTGCATCATGGTTGTAGCACTTTAGATTGCACACAGCTGTTTTGAAAGTCCATATCTTTCCACAGAAGTACAACACCAAGTGACACAACTTGAAGTTCTTTTCCCCTCAGAATTTATCAGTGGAGCCAAGACACTGAACTGTCGTAGTAATATTCCATTTTTTGTTTTATTTTGGCAGTATATTAGGTACACCAAACAGTGGGACCATAATAACGTCTTCATCGCTCACGGTGGTGGACAGCATGTCGTGTCAACACCACGCTCTTACAAGGCACACCAACGTAGAATTAGTGCAAAACCAAAGATAGTGCTCCATGATCACTAGGATAAACAGGACAAATGGACATCGCAGTAATTGAGGGTAGTTAACTCATGAGGTGAAGGACATTAAGTCACATAATATTGTCAATTACAGTAGTAGTTTGCGGCATTCATAGCCCAGTTATTGAACATTTCTGTACCATGTATGTAGTATTACAGAAAAATGTTCATTAACTGTTTTACATAGAATCAGTAATCTTCTTTTCCTAGTTACAAAGCATTATTAAATAATCGCATTCTTTTCCAGTTACAAAGTATAGCATAGTTAATTAATCATTTGTCATTCCAATATAGTATTAATCATTAACCTTCTCCTAATTACAAAGCGTCATGAAACAATCGCATTCTTTTCCAGTTACAAAGTATGGCATAGTTAATTAATCATTTGTCATTTCAATAGTAATAATCAGTAGCTTTTTCCTAATTACAAAGCATTATTAAACAGTCACATTCATTTCCAATTAAAAGCATAGTTAATTAATCATTTGTCATTTCAATAGTAAGAATCATTAGCTTTTTCCTAATTACAAAGCATTATTAAACAGTCACATTCATTTCCAATTATAAAGCATAGTTAATTAATCATTTGTCATTTCAATAGTAATAATCATTAGCTTTTTCCTAATTACAAAGCATTATTAAACAGTCACATTCATTTCCAATTATAAAGCATAGTTAATTAATCATTTGTCATTTCAATAGTAATAATCATTAGCTTTTTCCTAATTACAAAGCATTATAAAACAGTCACATTCATTTCCAATTATAAAGCATAGTTAATTAATCATTTGTCATTTCAATAGTAATAATCATTAGCTTTTTCCTAATTACAAAGCATTATAAAACAGTCACATTCATTTCCAATTATAAAGCATAGTTAATTAATCATTTGTCATTTCAATATAGTAAGAATCATTAGCCTTCTAATTACAAAGCATTATGAAACAATCGCATTCATTTCCAGTTACGAAGTATGGCAGAATTAATTAATCATTTGTCTTCCAATAGTAATAATCATTAGCTTTTTCCTAATCACAAAGCATTATGAAACAATAGCATAGTTAATTAATTATGTGTCATTCCAATCTAGTAAGAATCATTAGCCTTCTTCTAATTACAAAGCATTATTAAACAGTCACATTCATTTCCAATTACAAAGTATGAACATTGAAAACAAGAGCTAATTAATGGCATAATTAATAACAATTCATTAAGTGACACTAATTATTGGCACTCAGTGGCCATCAGGTATCGAATAGTATAAAGCATTGTTCCTCATTCATTATTATTCAGATCATTACGAAGTCATTATTAAAAATCAGTTAATTATAGTCATAGCATTAATAATCATGGGGATTATAAGTAGTCTCATTACAATAACAGTGGCAATTACTATCCAGTTACTAAGCATTATTTTATATATATGTGTATTTTTGTTGTCTCATTAAGAAGTCATTACTCAAGTGACATACTATTCAGAGCTAATCAGTATTATTCAGAATTTTCTCAAACTGGTATCACTATTTGGGACTGTTAATACATTTTTTTTTGTTAGCAATGCATTGCGTTGGGATCGATAATTAATTGCTGAGGCATAACACTTTTTGCTTTTGACCTATTGCTGCAAATGAGGATAGGTAATGTCATTCGTCATGAGTCAGCTGTAGCAAGGTTATGTAACAAGGCAGTATATGTGATTACATTTATAAATGATAGACACAAATGGGTAAAAAAAAATGCAAGTACTAGAACAGGTATAATAAGTAACAGGTTTAGTAAGTATCATGAAAAGCTTCTCCTGGAAAAAATACAAAATGGATTATTGACCTGAAAGAAGAAACACACACTATGCTGAAAAGTAGTGAACTTCGAATTAACAGGTAGTGAAATGTGTATAAAATGTGTTCCATAGCTGTTCTTTCCAAAACTTTCCGTCATCCTACTATGCAATATAACACCTGGTGTCAAAACAAATTGCAACAAATACTTAAATAACTACATAGCATAAATATAAAACTCCAACATTATCCTCATCTGTAAAGAAAAAACTTCATTATCAATCACTTCATTATCCATATTATCATAACTTCACTATTATCATCACCTCTAAATAAAAACTTCATTATTCATAATATCATATCCTTCATCATTATTCATCAGTATTCATTATCATCTGCAAAAAATCACTTCATTACTCATTATACAACTATTCCTTATCTCTAGCATATTTCATCACTAAAACTAAGATGTGTAGTTCAGTCTGACAGCCTGCATCAATCACCTTGTATTCTGAAAGAAAAAATTAGCTAAGGCTGCTATTCTATGATGAGTATAGTATATTCTTGTTAATGCTTGTTAATCCTGATCCATTTACTCTTCCTCATAAAGTTATTGCATCTTCTTTCGTTTATTCCGTAGGTGAAATTCCTATTTCTGTTGAATTTATTTCTTACATGCACCATTTCTTACTGAAATTGATGAACAGAGATTAATGTCTTGCATTTAAATCATATACCCACTAGATAATGACTGGTTTATGGTAACATAATTAACCATACAGCATAAAATGACAGGAAACGTAATATGTCAAAGACATTGACAGTGTTCAGATGCAAAAATGTACAGATAATATCACAATGCAGCAGCAAAAAATGTAAAACAGTCACGATGTTGAGATGTCATAAGGCAAAAAATGTCAAAGTCAACAGGTGTGTTATATCTTAACTATTTCACAGTGCATACAAACAAAACTGGAGTACAATCATATACACAAAAAAGTGGAAAATGTGCACGGTCTGATGTGTAACGACAAGAAAAGCGACCTGCTAACCTTACCTTGCCGGGCACTTGCCAAGAAAAAAAATACGATAATCATCAGTAATTAGTCAAGTGAAATAATTGCATTAATAAATGACATCATAGTGTGTTGAATCATAAAGTGTCTTCATTCAATAAACGGTTTAATGTTTGAGATATGGTGGTTGCCTTTCGATTTTCTAGTTCTCAAAGTTTCGACGTGTACAACATTGGGGTGAGGGATGCTGCGAATCCGATATGGACCTGCGTATAGAAGTTCAAATTTACTGCACTTACCTTTTAATTTGCTGGATAAATAGTGTGTACGTACTAATATTTTCTGTCCAACGTGAAAGTCTCGGCGTCTACAAACCTGTTTTTGCCGTCTTCTCCGGCGCTCTGCGGCACGTTTGATGTTGTTCAGCGCAATGTCAATTATTTCGTGGTGTCTTAGTCGACGACATTTAGGGAAGTTTACTAATTCTTTAATTTTGTTTGGTGGTTCAACGTTTTTCAGTATAATAGACGGAGATAGCATAGTGGATTCATTTGGAATGGAATTAATTACATCTTGGAATGAGAGTATGTGTGTATCCCAATCAATATGTCTTTTGTGGCAGTATATTCTACACAGTTTACCAATTTCTTTCATTAATCTTTCACAGGGGTTCGAAGAAGCGTGGTACTTGGATATATAGATCGAAGAAATGTTTCTGGCTCGTAACATGCGTGTCCATACACTACTGCGAAATTGACATCCATTGTCAGAAATTACTTTCATCACATGCCCTACATGAAATAGAAAATGTTTTACAAATGCTTTCGAAACAGTTTTAGCAGTAGCTTCACGTAACGGAGTGAAAGTAACAAATTTCGAAGTGAGTTCAACAGCGACAAAGATGTAGCAAAAACCTCTGTTAGTTCTCGGAATCGCACCAAAAATATCTACTGCGGCCATGTGTCTTAATTTAACAGGTATAATGGGATATAATGGAGGAATATGTGAAGTGGTGTCTGATTTAGCTTTCTGGTAAATTTTACAAGACGCTAAAACTCGTCGTATACGTTTCTCCATGTTAGTAAAATAAGAGTTCTGTCTCAGTATAAGAAAACATTTTCGTGCTCCGTAATGTGCGTAACTTAAATGAGTGTACCAAATTAATTTGTTAACCAGTTCGTCAGGAATGCATAATAACCAATTGTTGCTGTCAGGATGAGAGCGGCGAAACAGAATGTCATTGCGTACAGTGTAGTGGTTCCTAATCGTAACATTTTTCCTATCTTGCCAAAGGTGTTTAATTTCTTTCCACACATTGTCTTTATTTTGCTCTTGCGCTATGTCCTGTAGTGACGATGAAATAAAGTTTTCAAATGCGACTTGCTGAATGTACATGACACTGAAATTTGTTTTGCAGAAGTTGGTTGCTACGTCTTGCTGATTGTTGCCGAGAGAACGCGATAGTGCGTCTGCTATAACATTTTGTGTGCCGGGAATGTGAACAATCGTAAAATTAAATTCTTGCAAATAAAGTTTCCATCTGCTTAATCTGTCGTGAGTAAATTTAGCTGAAAGCAAAAATTGTATTGCTCTGTGGTCTGTGTAGACGGTGGTATGTCTGCCATAAAGGAAGTGCCTAAATCTCGTAAAAGCCCATACAACACATAATGTTTCAAGTTCTGTAACAGAATAATTTCGTTCAGCGGGTGACAAAATGCGACTTGCAAACGCGATGTTTTTAATTACTGTAGAACCATCTTCTTCAATTTCCTGGAAAATATGTACGCCTAAAGCGGTGTTAGAACTGTCGGTGGCAATGGAAAAATTTCTGGTAAGATCTGGGTGCGATAAAAGTGGAGCATTCAACAGAGCATGTTTCAAATAACATTCTCGTGAGCAAAATTCTGCGTGTCAAAAGTAATGTTTGCGTTACTGTAATATGCAATCTGTGCTGTATCTGGTTAAAAACTATCGTATGTGTTATTATTTACGGGAGAATGTTGTGGCATATCCACTATATGAACTGTTCTGTTATTTCTTACTGACGTGTTATGCTATGGATGACACCTATTATCTGTTTCATTCATGATTATTTGTTGTTGCTGATGTTGTTGCTGCTCATAAGATCGACTGTTATTAAAATGTACGCTGAAAATTGTGCTCATCATTTTTTTTTTTTTTTTTTTTTTTACGTCTGTCATGATAGTAATTTCTATACGGCGCATTGTGATACGAGTTGAAATAGTGTGTTATCTGTACGTAGTTATTTCTTTGCTGCCATGCGTTACTATTTGTTGGAGCTGGGACTATACATGCACGCGGCGAAACATTAAAGTTTGGTTGACCTTGTAGACTGCATTGTTGGTTAGGTATGCTAAGCGGTTGACTTTCATGCTATTGTGGTGAAAATTACAAAAATATGGTTCCGACTGCTCAAAATTTTATACATACTGATGATTACGATTTTATCTGTTATTAAAATTACGCTGATTCTGGAGTGCCTAATGAAAATTGTCACAGTCGGTAAAAGTTTGTCACATCGGGTTTTCATTACAATGTTTCTTAATTCTACATAGAGCAATAGTTGAAGAGCAGTTTTGATAGATATAAAGGATAGTAGAAGAGAAGGCAGCAGTGCAGAAAACTAAAGATGAAATAGCACTACTACAGCTCGGGGCCCTATGCTCGCTACGGCACATATTCGTTAAAGCGTAATGAATCCCCTGAGGTCATTTACGCACTGCAAATAAATTTTAGCTTTTGTGTTACAGGCAATAGCGGTAAAATTTCAAAGGCAAATTGTTGTATCCGTGCTAATTCAAATTTCTTCATTACAGGCAATGCTGTTGTAAATACAAAAATAAATTGTCGCATCTGGTTCAAAGCTAGCTTCTGCATTACAGGCAATAGCGGAGAATGTACAAAGATAAATTGTCGTATACAGTGCAAAGCGTGTGCCTGTACGCTGTCATTATTACTTTCTTTACATTTTCTGGCGGATAAAATTTGCTCGTAATCTACGTTCTCGTCATTGAATTTGAAAACACGTTCGGGTTTGTGTGTGAATCTGTTTGTCTGTGTCATTTCGGATTTCAAGTTGCGTAGCTTTTCAGATTTTAAGTCGCGTGGCTTTTCGGATTTTAAGTCGCGTAGTTGCTGTAAATTGCTCACATGATACGCGCTGCGTGACTCTGACAAATGTTCGCAAAGTAGCGGATTCTGTGACGTATTATTAACTGAAATACTTTTCATTTCTGTTTCTTCTTGTTGTAAATTTGATAACTTCCTACGTAACGTGTTGTTAGACGAATCGATCTCATTAATTGCCTGCTGTAAATTTTGAGATTCAGGTGTTTGGATAAATGAAACCGGTGCAGTATCGTCTGATTTATTATCATTACTACTTTCAATAGCATCAATACGACTGGCTAATTCATCATATTTTTCAGTCAGTATTTTTGCCTGATCATCGGTTTTAGAATCGGAAGCATTAATCTGTTTTTGCAACTTACGCGTAGTTTCGCGCAGTTTTTTAACATCAGCTTTGATGACATCGCAATCCTGTGTTAGATCTAATTGTTCGAATCTATCTGTCATTGTTTGAATATTTACTGTGTGTGTATCTGTTTTTGATTTAAGATCAGAAATTTCATCCCTTAATTCCGCGTTCAATTGTTCTATGGTATTAATTTTGTCGGACACTGTAGTAGTATTATTGTCTACATACGTCTTTGCTTTCGCGAACATTTTACGTTTGTCCTCTTGTCTTTGTGCAGTGATTGTTTCCATGACTTGCCGTTTTACTTTGTTTTGATCTTGAATAAATTTGCGGAAACGCGTATCACTGTTTTGTATGTGCTGATTAAAGCGCTCGTTCACCTGAGTATTCTGTTGTTCGAATTTCGCGTCTATCTTTGCGTCCATAGAGCGCGAAAGTTCTACCGTCATTGCTTTAAACTCTTCCCGTAATTGTGTAGCTTTTTCAGAGCATTGTTTAGCGACTCCGCTAATTTCGTCTCTGAGTGTTTCTGTTGCGGCTGTCTGCATTTCCCTTAATTCTTGCACAACAGACTTAATTTCTTCGCTATTTTTTTTTTTGAACAAGCCTCAATTTCCGCGCGCAACTGTTCCTTAGTGTCATGGCACTGCGCGGCAACGTCTCTAATTTGTTCACTAAGCTGTCTGTTCTGTTCCCTAAGTTGTTTGAAATTTTCATCATTATTGTCAAGTTTCTCATTAATTTTATTAAATTTTTTGTCCTGTTCACTAAATTGTTGTTTGAAATCTTCATTATCTTGTTTGCTATCTTCCCTCTGTTGTCTGACCTGGTCACTAAGTTGTTTGTTTGATTCAAGAATTTGTAGCAACAATTCCTTAAGTGGATCCGACACAAAATTAGCATTTGTATTCTCCGTGCTATTTAATGGTGGATCTGAAATTGTCTTGTTTTGCGTGACCATTTGGTCATTCTGTAATTTACAGAAAGGTTTATCAGTCGGATGTACACTGTCAGACATTATTTCGGAATTAAATAGATCCATCGTACTTTGAGTATCCTGTTCATTTTGATTAGACAAATTTGTCTGTACATTACTTGAGTTTCCCGAATCGGGTGTGTTAAGCTGGGCAGCGCTCATTACAATAGAGCGTTCTGCGTCATCAATTGTCGTCAAATTAACAGACGAGACAATTGAGTTCGTTTGTTCATCATTAAGGTGAAAGTCATCATTAGTGGTTGGAATGCACTGATTGTTAGTGAACGCAGGATTGTCATCATTACACTGCGTGTCACATGTCCTATCGGCAAAGTTGTTTGGGTCGGTAATTTCATTCATAATACCTCGCGATACACTATTCACAGTCTTTCGCGGCATTTTAACAATAGTCAAAATTATTCACAAAATAAATAAGCACAATGCAAAAGCAACACACAAATACAACAAAGCAACAAATTGCCGTTGACCTGTAGAAAGAAAGTCACAATATTATTAAAAGCGTTGCGCTAAATCCTAATTATATCTAAGCAAATAAGAGCAGATATTTGACTGTTGTTCAAAAGACTCTCAACGAAATACGATCCTGGACTGGGTGTCGCCAGGTGTAACCTCCCCACAAAATTTTACAAGACAGTAATATTATTTAGGAATGCCAATGGACATTGCGCGAAGTATAACCTCCCTAGCAAAATTTAAATGACAGAAATAATAAATGAATGGGAGCCAAACGTAACCTCCCTAGCAATTAAATTTAATGACAATAATAATGAGAATCGCGATCTGACTCAAATATAAGTTCTTCATAAAAATTAAAGTCCATTCAGTGATAATGATAACTCAATTAAACCGAAATATCGGTCTTTGGCCCTGTGCAAAAAAATCAAAATTAAATTCTTACCTCATTGCAACACCTAGTCCAATTTCTGCTCTTGTTGTTGCGCACCGCTTGGAGGAACTGCATTGCAAATAATAATATTCCCTTCTTTTTTTTTTTGTAATCTAATTGAAAACTGAAACTTTTGTTTAGGGGAAGTGGAACGAAATAGTTACTTCAATTAAATGAAAATTTTATGTAAAATTGCTTTTGAAATCAAAGTTATTATTGGGGGCACTTATTGAAAATTAGTTACAATAATTAAACTTTACATTATCCGATGATTATCTTAATTAACAGTATACCTCATTCAGCATCTTGACCAGTGTTGTCGCCAGACCACATCACGCAATCCCACTGGACTGCTACCACTGACCGACCGCTCTGCATGACGACTACTAGCGTACTGCCCTCAACTAGACAGAGCTACAGACTCGCAACGACTACTGACAGAGTACTCTACCCAACTAGACAGAGCTACAGACTCGCAACGACTGACCGACAGACTGAGAACCGCTCGCAACACTCGCGCGGTCAAACGCATACTCTCTGGTCACAGATGCTACAATGCCTCGCCATCGCTGCTATGTTACATACGTGTTTCAAACTTCAGAAATAGACTGCAGCACATAAAAATTAAATACCATCGTTTCAAACTGGAATCAGAAAATACACTAAATTTCTGTTATAGGGCTCGGTAGATACTGACGTTTGAAAAAAGTCCCAAAGCATGATACATTCCTCCATCGTTAAAAACTGTCACGAATTTCGCGGAGAGACACGTGCATCACTCCTGCACAGGTGGGTATTCCTGGCAATGCTCGGCTCCTATTCTTTGACCTCTTCACTATTTTTTGATGTCCAAGCCGTTAAGACTGAGACATCGACTCAGGTGTTGGCCTAACAATTTATAAGCGCCGCCATTGCTGAACAAGTAATAGGACTACATAACCGTCGAATAAAAGCTGTAACTGAGTGCCCATCTGCATACACGATTACTGTATCATAGCGAGTAGTGTGTTTTGTGTCTCGGTTCATGATATTTGACCAAGGTTTCGTGCCTGAATTGGTATCGTGGATGGTTTGCTCAAGAAGTACCTGAAGTGACGACCGGTAATATGAATTCCGTTGCATTCGTATCCAAACTACTTAAATAAATGCCATACTTCTTATAATTTAGTGCCAGATTCGCAGGAATTCTCGAAACAACTGATGCCGTAAATGAACATCTGTTGTTAAACGTGTTACAGAATATGGCGGATACTGATCATCACTTATTATGAAGCAGGTTAATGAAGCTGCTTTTTAGAGTCGAGGTTTTACTTTGCCCTCGATCACTCGGGGGCCTTATCATGTGGGCCTGACAACAGATGTCAAAAGAAATCAGTGATGATTGATGATAAGATGGCAAATGAGTATAAAGCATACAGAAGTGTAATAGTGGCACTCAGAAGCCTGGAAAGGCATGAATGGTTGTGTCCACCGGGAGTATAACTATATACAATATTTTTATTTTGTACAGGCCATTTTAAACCTCCTGGTCAATATGTAACATTGGTTAAGAAAGATAAAAAGGGCGATCATGGGAGTCATACTTATTTTAAATACAAGATTAATCCAAGTTCCTCAGTTTTGTGTTTGTAGGCAAAAGTTTCACAATGACCACGAGTCTGAATTGGCTAACAGAAAATAAAATGAACACATGAAGTTGCAGCCTCAATGGGAACAACTGTCCATGTAATCCGTATTTTATGGACGTTGCCACAAGTATGAAGAGAACAATAGAAAGAGACTAACTATAAAAGGTAACGTCGATCGCACGTAAATTTAGGAATCGCTGCTTAGCTGTGAATCAATTCTGCTGCGTCCACCGCAAAACACATGCAGGGACCGTGATAATGTGACACGAGAGAATAAATCGCGTATCGAGGCTCTTGGCCACTGTTCGCATGATCCTTAACTGAGTGGCATCAAACAGAGCGATGCGAAATGTACATCATCTATCCGTTTATAGGGGCATGTGTAATGTGTGTGTAGATGTACAATGAGGTGACAAAAATCAGTTGTACTTCCTAATATCGTATCTGGTGTTTTGCCTAGCGTTGTGCAGCAGCTCGACGATGCATGGACCGAATAAGTCGTTGGAAGTCCCCTGCAGAAAAGTTCAGCCATGCTGGCTCTACAGCCGTTTATAGTTGAGAAAGTGTTGGCTGTTCAGAGTTTTGCACATGAACTGATCTCTCGATTATATCAGGCAAATGATCGATAGGGTTCATGTGGGGTGATCTGGATGGCCAAATAATTCACTTGAATTTTGCGGAATGTTCTTCATGCCAATCGAGACCAACTGAGACCCAGTGACATGGTGCATCGTTGTTTGAGAACATGAAGTCCATGAAAGGCTTCAGATGGTCTCTAAGAAGCCCAACATAGCCAGGCTTTCAGTGTCAGTTGTCAAGAAGGTAAACGCAATACCTTAGCGTAGTATTGTTAACCAGAACATATTAATATATTTATCGCAATTGCAGTCAATGTGGAATAAGTTACACTCTTTAGGTAATACAACATTTGTTTGTCCAGTACCCCATTGATGTTTTTAAATATGTGCAAGAAGGAAACAGGATTACGGTTTAACGCCCTGTCGACATCGAAGTCGTTAGCGACGCAGCACAAGCTCGCAATATTTCAATTATATCTGTCGTGTCCATTCAGAGGCACAATTCCGGAATATACCTGGAGCAATTTAGGGTAATCGTGGAGAACCTAAATCTAGTTGTCTGGAGATGAATTTTAACTGTCGTCCTCCCGATTGCGAGGTCAATGTGCTAACGACTACGGCAGTTCGGTCAGTATGTATTACGAGCAGATGACTATCAGAACCATTCAGATAAAACAAAGGTATTACTGATGCTGCATAAATTAGTCAACAATTCTATTAAATCATTAATTTCAAATGAACATAAACGTATCGATACATTTAGGTTAATTATAAGACACAAATAAACGTATTATGAAATGGATCTGGCCAGTCTCTGTGTGCTCCTAGTATTATATACGTGGTCTCATCACCTCATTTAGCTGTACAGTACTCCTGTAACATACCATACCAACACGTCCCTGCTACAAAAACAGCTGAAATGCAGTACGATAAATACTGAGCTGCGGAGTTAGACGATGTGGAAGCAAGTTAAAAAAGATAAAATAACATCAGTGCTGTATGAAATTTATTTTGAAAACTGAACTGTAATACTGTGCTGCGCCTCAAATCAAATACAGGTGAAATCATAAGCAGAAAGTATTGTCTCCCGAAAACAGAAATAGTAAGTTGTAATGACTTACGTCTAGGCGCAACGTTTCAGTATGTCCAGCTTTTGTTCCTCACACATATCTCCTTTCATGAGCTTTGTCCCGTATCTCAACGGGTCGGCACGTTAATTATTGGATCTCGCAACGCGATAATGGTAGGGGGTGGCCGGATGCACTTCCCGTACCCCTCCACCTCCTCACCCCCTCACTGACGGAATTTGTGTGCCCCTTTTGTCAACGTCTGATATTTTCCACGTGAAAATGATTTCGAATACTGTAATTAGGGCAAGACCCGTGTACCAGCTCGGTGTTCACCTATTCGAATGAGGGAAAACGCCTAAACACGCCGGCCGGGATGCACGAGCGGTTCTAGGCACTACAGTCTGGAACCGCACGACCGCTACGGTCGCAGGTTCGAATCCTGCCTCGGAAAGAATGTGTGTGATGTCCTTAGGTTAGTTAGGTTTAAGTAGTTCTGAGTTCTAGGGGACTGATGATCTCAGAAATAAGTCCCACAGTGCTCAGAGCCATTTGAACCCTTTTGAACTGCCTAAACACCAAATCCAGGCTGACTGACACGCCAGTTCCCGCCATACACCCATCGCGTGGATTCGACCAGAGGTCGGTGAAAAGCGGTAGCGGCGTGCTAATGCGATTAATTACTGCAATTGTAATTGTAATTTTAATCCTCCTTGCATGCATCTGATAGAAGCTTACTATATGTTGGGTAGTACAGTTGAATCTCTTATGACGTTGTTGGCTGGGAACACGGACGACTCCTTTCGAATAGCACCAAATGGGGGAGCCTAGCCTGACGTCCCCATCTGGTGGACGGATTACTATCAACAAGTGTATCACATGCCCTCATTTTGTGTCACATTGCAGAGAGTTTCGGAATTTAATCCAGGACCCTGGAGCAAAGACTGGTGATCACGATCTTTACCCCATCCCCTCTCCTCCCGTCGCTGGGCATATAATGGTTGAGCAAGTTTCATCCATTACTAGGCTTCGAACCGGCACACCACCGAATCGAGCACCATGGCTAAAACGCCCATTAGCGATCTCAGCTATGCAGACGTTTATTATCGATACGATATCCTAATCCACTGTCATCAGCAAGTAGTACTGATTTAGCTGGCTGCTAGGCTGAAACCTTTACGAGGGGGACATTTCAATTTTCCTCTCATTGTATCTAGCGAAAAGCCCCGGACAGCAGAAATAGGACAATAGGGGTGCTACAATTTACCTTGCTATATGAGACAATCTTTTGAACACGTATCCTTCTCCGACTAGGTCTGGTGGACCTATTTAACAATGATTCTGGGAATTTTTATTTCCTGAGATATCTTACAATATTGCGGAGTACTAGTTGGAGGTTAGCTGAAGACCGACGGAAGTGTACATTTCTGGTTGAGTTACAGGGATTTGGAATTCAACTTCATCATACGTGTGTGCTTAATTTTTAAAAATGTTTCTTGAAAATTGATAATTACCCTGTAACAAAGGACGCTGGGTGCAAGTGCTATGTGGAGAGGTTGGCGCAGGACAGGAATTCGTATCAGGATGCACACACCGGTTAAAAGATTTATAAGAAAAATGTCATGATTGCGACATACGGAATGTTAATTGTGTGACATGGAAAATTTAGATCCAACTGTTGACTCATGTCTCGCTATCCCCTCTCCCATTACCAGCTTTCGCCTCTCTTGTGCGTCAACACTGCCCTACGAACTTTGCTTGTGCACCAAACATTTTATCGATGGCCATTTCATCATGTCTGACGTCAGAATCGACTTCCCTCATGTGTATAAAAGCACGTAGCTCTACATTCGGTCCCTTCTTATTCGAGACACGAAATCCAAATATCAGCATGACAAGGCAGACGGTGATTCTGCTGTTGTTGGCAGCGTGTGCAGGTAAGTACGCCACATCATTATAGCCTTCTAACCAGCTGCAATTTCTCCACACGAGTAACTACTGGCTTCACCATTATCTCGTTTAGCTTATTTCCCTCCTGTGTCTGCTGGCTCCTTTCGCTGCCGGCCGCTGACTTTCAGATTCACCATTGCTGACTGCCTAATCGTGTCCTGCAAAAATATTGGCTTCTCCTAAGATCAGGACAGGGCCAGAAAACGCTGTTGTAACGCAGCGCAATTCGCTATTTGCTGTTCACACTTGAGTTGTTTTAAATAGGATGGTGGTCGCCGTCTAATGAATTGTAGGTCATTTCTTGCCTGTAGGGCAGAGACTGGCATCGTATTGTCTGTATTTCGTACAGACAATACTTAGCACACACTCGAGTTATGGAGTTCTCCAAACTGACTTTCCTCCATACCGTTAATCACTCTTGTCCACTGAGAACTGTCTGTAGGACTCAAAGGGTATTACCGTGCATGGCCGTCCAGCAATATCTTCCACCTGATTATCGAAGTGTCCGTGTTCATACTTCATACATTGCTTCACTGCTAACTCATCTGCGCGTCCACGACCAGGCTGCTATTCACACTTAAGTGCTTGACACAAGGTTCACGAGATTTCTCGACTGTTCCAATGTCGAATAGCTTCTGGGAAAAACTTAAATAATTCCGACTTAGCTGTCATTTGTCTTACTTTATTTTGAGTCTCATTTTTCTCTTGTAGGTGGGAATAAATATAGTATGTTTCACATTTGAAGGAGGAAATTGGTGGTCTATTTTTCATTAGAGGATCTACACAAGGAAAAACGCCTTTGTTTTAACGATTGCCGACGTGTAACATTGCATAAGAACAGGGGTAGTAAAAATTTCCTAATCGGCAGGGGGCAGAGACGAATGTCAGATCTTGTCGATTATAGCCAGCTACAAACCTGACAGAAATGCCTACTGACAACGTACCGAGATTGTTCACAACTAGTTTCCGAGAGGAGATTCTGAAGGGAGCTATGGGCAGTGGTATTTTGTAAGCGGCCACCTCAAAAGTAGCCTCTGATCATATCAGAAGGTGAAGCATCACCTCTTCAGTTCCCATACAGCACAGACACTGGGCACTAATGTACTCCCACGGTTCTCAGTTGTACGTCTCTTGAAACTATGCAAGACATCAACTGCAGCGACGGTGCATAGTTGTGTTTAAATGGGACTGTAGATGCCACGGCACCCCCCACTACTACAAGTGAGCGCCCTCTACCTCAGTAGCCACGTGCGCAACTTCGTGAACAACAAGGTCGGCCCAGAGCAGCAGAACATCCTCGTGACCATGACGGAACACCCGCCTGGGGAGGAGGGGACGGTGGTCACCTCCTACAACTACACAGAAGTCGCAGAGCCCCTGCAGCTGCTGAGGATTCCCGTCAACTACACCACCAACACGGCCTCCTGGTTCATATTCGAGATCTGGTATGGAGGGCCCCGTCAGCTACTCTCGCTACTCACCTTCCAATATTGCTGTTGCTCCATACAACATCTCATTAAACTACTTCATTCTTGGCATGGACTACGAGTTCATTGGTGTCCCAGTGTAAGAGGTGCACCACCCACACGACGTTTCCTTCTTCCGATTACTGACAAATATGAGTGTGCCAATATTGTTAAGTATGCATCAATGTGGAAATAGGTTTAAATGTTTCCTAAAGTTATAACTTTGAAATAAAGTGTTTTATGAAAGGTTCTGAACCAATTTTCATAATATTATGTATTTCAACTCTGTCTGCTGGATTGATTCTGTCTAAGGGACTCATTGCCTTCGTTTGTTTGGATCAAGCGCTAGTTCTTATATGGATTTCTGCCAAAATATCAGCATCAGAATAATAAAGAAGCCGAATTATTAGCCCATCACTGTGTTGTGTATCCTATTCTAACTTTCTCAGTGACTCACGTTCGTCATGTTAATTTTTGTCATTACATATGGCCAACCAAAAAAAAACTGATTTCATTGAGAAAAAGTAAAGAGCTTATGTTATTTACAATAAAAAGTATGTGTTGTGAGTAACTACTGAACACAAAACACAGATGTGTGGCGCAAGAGGTATTAAGTTTATCCTTCTGATTGTAGTACTTATTTGTGGTGTTCTAGTTCTGCCCTTTTGTGCATTTATCATTAACATATCCACGTATGAGAGCGAGCTAAAAGAAGCCAAACTACCACCCTACAGTGTTCTCTATTTTCACATTTTCTTACTAATGCTTTATTGTTTGATATTTATTTTATACACGATATGAAAGTACTGCTTCTTTTTTTTTTGTACTTCTAGTCAGTACTTTCACTTAAAAAATTTTTCCTATAATTTTGTACCTATGCTATAGGCCAGTTTGAATATTTTACTTCTGATGAAGCCACTCTTAGTAGTTGCCGAAACCTAGGTGAAAATACTTCATTTTTGCGTCAGAGGGTTGGTATTGCTTTAATCTTAACCTAAATGAAAGATTGTTTGTAGACTTAATTAACATTTATAAATGATTTAATTAATATATTTTAACAACATTTGTTACAGCTCAGGACCCTTGCATATCATTAATTTGATTCTTTCATCTGTAAGTTGTTTTCCTTCCATAAATGTCATGGATGTATAGCTTTGTATTCATCTCAAAGAGAAAGAAGCCTATATGACTATGTACAAATATTCTTAGATCTAGGAAATGTTCACTGCATACTGAGTGCCACAAATTAATTCTGGTATAATTTTTCGAGGACTTCACTTTACAATTTGGAGGACCTTATTTTTGTTTATAGTAATCTTTTGACATAACAGACGGCACGACCTTGATAGATGCTAAAAAGCCAGACTAACAAAGAAGAATGGATTTGTACTTAGCCCTGACGTATGGAAGGATATTTGACTAAGAAAAAGAGGAAGAATTCAGAAAAACACAAATTATATTTGCTAAAGTAAGTTGCAAAGAGTTGTCATATGAAACTTCTTATTCATTAAGTAAAAATAAGATAAACTTCTTTCTGATGGGGAAGATAAACTTGGTCTCCAAATATATGTACGCGCCATTCTGGTAATAAGAGCATTGAAAAGAAAGCGAAAAAACTGCTATATAAAGGTAGAAAGTAACGAGACGAAATAAGGAACTCTCTCAGGATGTATCTCAGAATCTGGACGAAAGTCCCTTCCTGTACTTTCTTTTCTTCAGCTTTGGATGGATCAAAGTGATGTTGCCCAGTATATCATTTTTACAACGGGAATTGATGTTAATTTTAATGTCTTCGAAGATGTTGCCAATTTTGAGACAATGCATGCTAAACTAATAGGATCATAAATACCTGAAAATGTAAACTTATGCCTACAAAAATTTATTAGTCTATTAAAGCGAAGTCGTCAAAATGTGTACTGTCGGACAGGTAGGATCAACAGCACTGCAGCTTTGCTCGAAAACTTTTTAAATCATCGTGTACTAAAATACACTCCTGGAAATTGAAATAAGAACACCGTGATTTCATTGTCCCAGGAAGGGGAAACTTTATTGACACATTCCTGGGGTCAGATACATCACATGATCACACTGACAGAACCACAGGCACATAGACACAGGCAACAGAGCATGCACAATGTCGGCACTAGTACAGTGTATATCCACCTTTCGCAGCAATGCAGGCTGCTATTTTCCCATGGAGACGATCGTAGAGATGCTGGATGTAGTCCTGTGGAACGGCTTGCCATGCCATTTCCACCTGGCGCCTCAGTTGGACCAGCGTTCGTGCTGGACGTGCAGACCGCGTGAGACGACGCTTCATCCAGTCCCAAACATGCTCAATGGGGGACAGATCCGGAGATCTTGCTGGCCAGGGTAGTTGACTTACACCTTCTAGAGCACGTTGGGTGGCACGGGATACATGCGGACGTGCATTGTCCTGTTGGAACAGCAAGTTCCCTTGCCGGTCTAGGAATGGTAGAACGATGGGTTCGATGACGGTTTGGATGTACTGTGCACTATTCAGTGTCCCCTCGACGATCACCAGTGGTGTACGGCCAGTGTAGGAGATCGCTCCCCACACCATGATGCCGGGTGTTGGCCCTGTGTGCCTCGGTCGTATGCAGTCCTGATTGTGGCGCTCACCTGCACGGCGCCAAACACGCATACGACCATCATTGGCACCAAGGCAGAAGCGACTCTCATCGCTGAAGACGACACGTCTCCATTCGTCCCTCCATTCACGCCTGTCGCGACACCACTGGAGGCGGGCTGCACGATGTTGGGGCGTGAGCGGAAGATGGCCTAACGGTGTGCGGGACCGTAGCCCAGCTTCATGGAGACGGTTGCGAATGGTCCTCGCCGATACCCCAGGAGCAACAGTGTCCCTAATTTGCTGGGAAGTGGCGGTGCGGTCCCCTACGGCACTGCGTAGGATCCTACGGTCTTGGCGTGCATCCGTGCGTCGCTGCGGTCCGGTCCCAGGTCGACGGGCACGTGCACCTTCCGCCGACCACTGGCGACAACATCGATGTACTGTGGAGACCTCACGCCCCACGTGTTGAGCAATTCGGCGGTACGTCCACCCGGCCTCCCGCATGCCCACTATACGTCCTCGCTCAAAGTCCGTCAACTGCACATACGGTTCACGTCCACGCTGTCGCGGCATGCTACCAGTGTTAAAGACTGCGATGGAGCTCCGTATGCCACGGCAAACTGGCTGACACTGACGGCGGCGGTGCACAAATGCTGCGCAGCTAGCGCCATTCGACGGCCAACACCGCGGTTCCTGGTGTGTCCGCTGTGCCGTGCGTGTGATCATTGCTTGTACAGCCCTCTCGCAGTGTCCGGAGCAAGTATGGTGGGTCTGACACACCGGTGTCAAGGTGTTCTTTTTTTCCATTTCCAGGAGTGTATTACTGCACTAAACCCAAGAGTCGCTGTGTGGAAAAATCTTAAATATGCAGCATGTTATAAGGCCGGTTCTGAAATGTTAAACAAACCTAGAAATACGACGTTAACTACACGACAATTCTGAGGGCAGTGTGAACTGTTGGATTTGGAGCGTGGTGAACTTGTCCTACATTGTAAAACCAAGTATTTCTAAAGGAAAGCTACTGAATACATTTTGGAACTTAGAAAATGCTATTTCTGATTTTTTTTTTTTTAATAATGAAATAAACCCTATGCCATGACAGCAAGCAAATGACTTTGGCGTTTTTAGTTGCCATCTCAAATTCTAAACGTAAAATTAGAAGGCAAAAGCATTAGATCATTTAAAATTACATTAAAGCTGATCATGTATCATAATATGAGGATTTGACTTTGTTTCCATTTCTAAAAGAACAGTGTGAACGTGCTCTGGATAACAACAATTTGACAAACGTAATGAAAAACGTAGGTATTGCAGGGGTCGTTTGCAAGGCGTTTTCGTAAGTTTTAAACCCTTTTTAGTCAGTGAACAAAGTACAGTGCAGATTCCTAGTGACACATAAATAGAGATGATTAGTTTAAACACAATTTGATTGTCAAAAATGTAATCTGGTAAGCATATTTCATATAGAAATGATTCTGCTAGAATTTATTACTGGCATTCATTACGCAGTGAACATTTCCTGTAGCTAAGATTCTGCCATAATCAGTTTCTAACATTCATGACGCAGTGAACATTTCCTACAGCTAAGAACATTTACACATAGTTATATTGGCGTAGGTCTCTTTGAGACGACATACAGATGAATACAAGGCGTTTCATGCATGACACTTATCGAAGGCAAAACAACGTACGCATAAAAGAATCAAATTAATGGTATGAAAGGCTTCTGGACTATAACTAATGCTGTTTAAATACATTGATTAAATCATTTAAAAATGTTAATTAAGTCTACCAACAAATCTTCTTTTAGGCTGTTAAGCATCGACTGAAACTCCTTCTAGTCAGCAGAGACAATAGTAATACCATACAACGCAATAAACCGAGGAAAAAATGTCAAATATCGTTAGATTACTGGGCTTATCAGCAATATGATACACAGCAACAGTCGACATGATGTATGCCGACTTGTACCTACATCCACCGATCACAACCAGGGCAGTGAAGCTCAGCCATCGAACGAAAATTCATATGTTGGTGAAGTGAGTCCCACATTACTGCAATTATGAACGATTATCTTCACAAAAAGCTACATTAAGTTTTTCGATAAAAACTTTGGGAGTGTTATCCAGAACTGTGATAGAAATGTTATCAAAACTCTAGTGTGATTTTATATATGTTCTGTACTGAAAATGGAACTTTCATTATTGCAATTGTCTCATAAACTGTTACCTGCACAAAAAATGTCATTATCGTTCTTTATAGAACTCTCAAGGAGCAATTCAGAATTGTGATCACAATTTTATTTTCGTAAATCGCCAAATATTCTGTTATGACATTAAAAGTTTGCCGATTACTAGTGTTTTCTTCGCGAAATTCTGCAGAACTATTCAAATCTAGTTCAGAGAACTCTAGAATGCAGGATATCAACCAAGAACTCTGAAAAAAAATGTATATTTCTCGAAAGTCAGGTTCCAACTTCAAATGATTGTGAAGATGGGTCCTCATCATTGCATCATTGTGTCATGAACGTTTATCTGCACAGAAATGATCATTAGGGTTTTTGTAGAACTCTTGGGGAGCTATTCAGAATTGTGACTACTATTTTTTCCCAAATTTAGCAATTAATTTTTTCTAAGACTAAAATTTTTCCATGTACTATTGCTTTCTTCGCTAAATTCTGAAGAACTACTTAAATTGTATACAGAGAACTCTAGAAATATGGTATACGTACGTATGAAGAACACTGAAGAAAAGTATATTTCTAGAAAGTCGGGTGCCAAACTCACCAGACTCGGTGGAGCGGAGAACTAGAAACCTTCCCGTTCGGCACTCGATGCAGGAGCTACAGTTTGTGTACAAAGGGTGTCCCGCGTAATAACACGTAAAATTCATATGCTAAATACGAGAGCGGGGTGACGAACAAGAACAGTGATAGCACATTCATACACAAAATGAACAACTTGGTCCTGTATTTTATACTAAAACTAATGCTCTAGCAAAATTAAAATATTACACAAGCAAATAAGTTCAAGAGCCGTCCACAAATAACCAATGTATATCATAAATAATTGTAGGAGTCAGTAATTGAGCTGGTAACTCTTCCACTAGCTAGCGACTGTAACTGCATCACGGCAGCGGACGGTGCACCTCATGCTGCTATACATGAACAGAACAGTTCTCTGTGTCCACTGGCTATCTTCGACGTCACATCGAATAATTCAGGTTTGTGATGCTGAGCACCTCCTAAGAAGGTTAACAGTTCTTACGCTAGTAGCACGTCACCAACATTATGTACGCAGATTTACCTTCTTTGCTCATCGTTCCAAAGACTGGTTTGATACGGCTTTCGACTCCTTTCTATCCTGTACAAGCCTCGTCATCCTTCCAGTAGTGCTACAACATTAGTTTGAACGTACTTGCTGTGGTGGATCCATGGTCACTCTCAACAGCTTTTGCCCTCCACACTTCCCTCCGTTATACCACTGACGATTGCCTCATGCCATAGGGTGTGTCCTGGTAATTGATTCGTGGTTTGAGTCAAGTTGTGAAAAATCTATCGTTCCCGATACAGTTAAGTCAAAATTCATTAGTTATGCGATCTTCCTAACTAATTTTCAGCATTCTCCTGTCACACCACATTTCAAAACGTTTTTCTCTCTCTTTCTCTCAATCGTTAATACGTCTACGTTTCACTTCCGTACAAGTCTACACTCCAGAGAAGACGCTCGTAAACGTATTCATAACCACTGAGAAATGTGGGAATAGTAGAAAGTTACATAATTTTTATGGTACTCCAACTTCCGTAGAAACCCATAAAAAAGTAACTCTTGATCAAAACAAAGAAAGGAAATGAATACCGGAATTAGATAGCACAGAAGGGCTATAATTTGCATGAAATGACAAAAGGTTCAAAATAGTTTTCAAAACTCTTTCATTAAAGCTTTATCTTAAGGAAACATTCCATATTTAACCAAATTGGCAAGCTTATAATTGTTACTAATCGCATAAAAGAACGTTGGCCATGTGTTGTCGCTTATATGGGGACACCGACATTCTCATAATCCGTAACCAAACGTGGTAAGATGGCAGTTTGGCCTCTTTCAGCTCGCTCTCACATGGGAAATGTTAATGATAAAAAACAGAAGGACAGCAAATTAGCACTACAATTACGAGGAAAAACTTATACGTCTTGCGCCCCACAACTGAGTTTTGAGTTGAGTAGTAACTCACAAGACATAATATTTTTTTATTGTAAATAACATAAGGTCATTACTTTTTCTCAATGAAATCAGTTCTTTTGGTTGGCCATATGTAAAGACATACATTTACATGACGAATGTAAGTCACTGAGAAAGTTATAATAGGGTGCACAGCACAGTGATGGGCTCATAATTCGGCTTCTTTATTATTCTGGTGCTGATATTTTGGCAGAAATCCATATAAGAACTAACGCTTGATCCAAATAAACGAAGGAAATGAGCCCCTTAGACAGAATAAATCCAACAGAGAATAAATCCAACAGACAGAATAGAAATACATAATATAATGAAAAAGGGTTCGGATTCGTTTATAAAACACTTTATTTCAAAGTTATAACTTTAGAATACATGTAAATCTATTTCCACATTGATGCATACTTAACAATATTGGCACACTCATATTTGTCAGTAATCGGATGAAGGGAACGTCGTGTGGTTGGTCCACCTCTTACACTGGGACACCAATGTACTCGTAGTCCATGCCATCCATTATAACTTTAGAATACATGTAAATCTATTTCCACATTGATGCATACTTAACAATATTGGCACACTCATATTTGTCAGTAATCGGATGAAGGGAACGTCGTGTGGTTGGTCCACCTCTTAACTGGGACACCAATGTACTCGTAGTCCATGCCATCCATTATAACTTTAGAATACATGTAAATCTATTTCCACATTGATGCATACTTAACAATATTGGCACACTCATATTTGTCAGTAATTGGATGAAGGGAACGTCGTGTGGTTGGTCCACCTCTTACACTGGGACACCAATGTACTCGTAGTCCATGCCATCCATTATAACTTTAGAATACATGTAAATCTATTTCCACATTGATGCATACTTAACAATATTGGCACACTCATATTTGTCAGTAATCGGATGAAGGGAGCGTCGTGTGGTTGGTCTACCTCTTACACTGGGACACCAATGTACTCGTAGTCCATGCCATCCATTATAACTTTAGAATACATGTAAATCTATTTCCACATTGATGCATACTTAACAATATTGGCACACTCATATTTGTCAGTAATCGGATGAAGGGAACGTCGTGTGGTTGGTCCACCTCTTACACTGGGACACCAATGTACTCGTAGTCCATGCCATCCATTATCACTTTAGAATACATGTAAATCTATTTCCACATTGATGCATACTTAACAATATTGGCGCACTCATATTTGTCAGTAATCGGATGAAGGGAACGTCATGTGGTTGGTCCACCTCTTACACTGGGACGCCAATGTACTCGTAGTCCATGCCGAGAATGAAGTAGTTTAATGAGGTGTTGTACGGAGCAACAACAATATTGGAAGGTGAGTAGCGAGGGTAGCTGATGGTCCCTCCATACCAGATCTCGAATATGAACCAGGAGGCCGTGTTGGTGGTGTAGTTGACGGGAATCCTCGGCAGCTGCAGGGGCTCTGCGACTTCTGTGTAGTTGTAGGAGGCGACCACCTTCCCCTCCTCCCCGTGCGGGTGTTCCGTCATGGTCACGAGGATGTTCTGCTGCTCCGCGCCGACCTTGTTGTTCACGAAGTTGCGCACGTGGCTACTGAGGTAGAGGGCGCTCACTTGTAGTAGTGTGGGGTGTTGAAGATGCCGTGGCAGCATTTCGTCTCACTCACGTAGTTCTCTGGTTCCCGGAACAGCACCGACACCTTCGGGTAAGCAGCTGGAACATCATACAAAACCACATGCATTCAGCTTTTTCAAAACGTTAAAACACTTCTTCTACAAAAGTTTGACTATACTTCCTTCATCAACTAGTCTCATTTCAAACAGTTAAGGGCACAGACGCAGAAGTCCAGATTCCAATACCCAGAAAGTGTTTCAATTTTTTGTGGCAGTTAACATGGATTTCAATTCAGAAGGCGCTTCGTGTACGTCATGTAAATCCAGCTGTGCTTTGGTTCATACTTTACGCTAAACTGTATTGCCATGTCTGGTACCTCGACTGCACAAAAGCAATGTGTTCGGCACAGATTTCTCTATCTTGCATTCAATGGCAGAACACACGAAGCAACGTACATAACCAGCTTTCAAACTCTTCGTAAGGACTAATATCGGGTGATACAGCGGTAAGCTGAGCTTTCCTAAGTGTTAGCCAAAGCGAGAATTTATCTCTGCAGCCCTGAGAAGACGGCTGTTGTTATGATGGAATATGGTAGTGTCCACGGCACCCTAATCACGAAAAAGAAAACAGGATGGGCAACACTTGGTCACAAAAACTGCTAAATGAAAACTCGCGATTCGTGTTCACTTTAACCTAAACGAGTGGACGCAGGCCATATGAAGGACACTCTAACAAAAATCGGCCTACACAGTCCCACTTAACCACCTCTATCCACCGTCGCTGCAGTTGATGTCTTGCATAGTTTCAAAAGACGTACAACTGCGAACCGTGGGAGTACATTAGTGCCAACTCTCTGTGCTGTAGGGGAACTGAAGAGGTGATGCTTTACATTCTGGTACGATCAGTGGCTACTTTTGAGGTGGCCGCATACAAATATCCACTGCCCGTAGTTCCATTCGGAATCTACTCTCGGAAACTAGTTGTGAACAATCTCTGTAAGCTGTCAGAACGCATTTCTATCAGGTTTGCAGCCTGGCTATCATCGACAAGATCTCACACTCGTCTCTGCCCCCTTCCGATTAGGAAATTTTTACTACAACTGTTCTTATGCAATGATACACATAGGCAATAGACAATACAAGGGCGTTTTTTGTTCTGCTGATCCTCTAATGAAAAATAGATCACGAACTTCCTCCTACTTAAGTGTGAATAGCTGACTGGTCGTGGACGCGCAGATGAGTTAGCAGTGAAGCAATGTATGAAGTATGAACACGGACACTTCGATAATCAGGTGGAAGATATTGCTGGACGGCCATGCAGGGTAATACCCGTTGAGTTCTACAGACAGTTCTCATCGGTGGACAAGAGTGATTAACGATATGGAGGAAAGTCAGTTTGGAGAACTCCATAACTCGAGTGTGTGCTAAGTATTGTCTGTACGAAATACGATGCCAGTCTCTGCCCTACAGGCAAGAAATGACCTACAATTCATTAGACGGCGACCACCATCCTATTTAAAACAACTCAAGTGTGAACAGCAAATAGCGAATTGCGCTGCGTTACAACAGCGTTTTTTGGCCCTGTCCTGATCTTAGGAGAAGCCAAAATTTTTGCAGGACACGATTAGGCATTCAGCGATCCTGAATTTGAAAGTCAGCGGCCGGCAGCGAAAGGAGCCAGCAGACACAGGAGGGAAATAAGCTAAACGAGATAATCGTGAAGCCAGTCGTTACTTGTGTCGAGAAATTGCAGCTGGTTAGAAGGCTATAATGATTCGTTGTACTTACCAGCACACGCTGCCAACAACAGCAGAGTCACCGTCTGCCCTGTCATGCTGATATTTGGATTTCGTGTCTCGACTATGAAGGGACCGAATGTAGAGCTACGTGCTTGACAATGCTTTTTATGCACCTGAGGGAAGTCGATTCTGACGTGAGTCATGATGAAATGGCCATCGATAAAACGTTTGGTGTTCAAGGAGAGTTCGTAGGGCAGGATTAATGCACAAGAGTGGCGAAAGCTGGTAATGGGAGAGGGGATATCGAGAGATGAGTAAACTGTTAGATCGAAATCTTCCATGACACGCAATTAACATTCCGTATGTCGTAGTCATGTCATTTTATTAAAAATCTTCTGACCGGTTGGTGCATCCTGATACGAATTCCTGTCCTGCACCAACCTCTTCATATAGCACTTGCACCCAGCGTCGTTTGTTACAGGGTAATTATCAATTTGCACGAAACATTTTAAAAAGTAAGTACAGACATATGACCACGTTAAATTCCAAATTGATAAAACTCAACCAGAAATGTACACTGCTATCAGTCTCCAGCTAATCTCCAACTAGTACTCCGGAATACTGTAAGAAATATCAGGAAATAAAAATCCTCGGACTCACAGTGTAACAGGTCCACCAGATGAGCACCCAGTCGGACAAGGATACGTGTTCGAAAGTTGCTACATATAGCAAGGTAGCACCCCCATTGTCCTATTTCTGCAATCCAGGGCTTTTCGCTAGGTACAATGAGAGGAAAACTGAATCGGCCCCTTCGTAAAGGTTTCAGCCTAGCAGTGAGCTAAATCGGTACTACTTGCTAATCGCAGTGTATTAGGATGTTGTTGTTGTTGTGGTCTTCAGGCCAGAGAGTCGTTTGATGCAGCTCTCCATGCTACTCTATCCTGTGCGAGCTTCTTCAGCTCCCAGAACCTACTGCAAACTTCATACTTCTGAACCTGTTTAGTGTATTCATCTCTTGGTCTCCCTCTATAATTTTTACCCTATGCGCTGCCCTCCAATACTAAATTGGTGATCCCTTGATGCCTCAGAATGTGTCCTACCAACCGATCACATCTCCATAGCTGAGGTCTCTAATGGGCGTTTTAGCCATGTTGCTTGATTCGGTGGTGTGCTGGTTCCAATCATAGTGATGAATGAAACTTTCTCAGCCATTATATGACCGGCGACGGGAGGAGAGGAGATGGGGTAAAGATCATGATTACCAATCTTTGCTCCATTGTCCCGGATTAAATTCCAAAACTCTTCACAATGTCACACAAAATTAGGGCATTTGATACACTTGTTGATGGTAATCGGTCCACCAGATGGGGACGTCAGGCTAGGCTCCCTCATTTGGTGCTATTCGAAAGGAGTCGTCTGTGTGCCTAGCTAGCAATGCCATAAGACATTTAACTGTAATACCCAACATACAGTACGCTTCTATCAGATGCATGCAAGCAGGATTAGAATTACAATTACAATTACAGTAACTACGCGCATTAGCACGCCGCTTCCGGTTTGCACCGGCCTCGGATCGAATCCACCCGACGAGGACAGGTGTGTCAGTCAGTCTGGATTTTGTGTTTAGGTGGTTTCCTTCATTCGACCAGCTGAACACCGAGCTGGTACGTGGGTCTTGCCCTAATTACAGTATTCTAAAACATTTCGGAAACCTTTCCACATTTTCACGTGGAAACCATCAGACACTGACAGAAGGGGCACACAAATTAGGTCACTGTGGGTGTGACGGGAGTGGAGGGGTACAGGAAGGGGGTCCGGGCACCCCCTACCATTAACGTGCCACCAGAGCCAATAATTAACGTGCCGACCCATGGAGATACGAGATAAAACCCATAAAAGGAGAGGAGGTATGTGCAAGGAAAAAAATTTGGAAAAATTGAAACGTTTCGCCTAAACGTAAGTCATTTCAAGTTATTATTTCTGTTTTCTGGAGACAGTGCTTTCTGCCTTTGATTTCACTTGTATTTGAACTGAGACGCAGCATCGTATTACAGTTCAGTTTTCAAAATATTGTTAATGCAGCAGTGATGTTATTTTATCCTTTTTATATTGATTCCACATCGTCAAACTTCACAGCTCAGTATTATTCGTACATCACTTCAGCTGCTATTGTAGCAGGGATGTGTGGTTATGGTAGGTTACAGGAGTACTGTACAGCTAAATGAGGTGATGCTACCACGTATATAGTACTAGGAGCACACAGAGAATGGCTATATCCGTTTCATAATACGTTTATTTGTGTCTTAAAATTAACCTGAATATATCGATACGTTTATGTTCATTTGAAATTAATGATTTAATAGAATTGTTGACTAATTTATGCAGCATCAGTAATACATTCGTTTTGTTTGAATGGTTCTGATAGTCATTTACACGTAATACATACTGACCGAGCTGCCGTAGTTGTTAGCACATTGGCCTCGCAATCGGGAGGATGACAGTTCAAATTCATCTCCAGACAACTAGATTTAGGTTCTCCACGATTACCCTAAATTGCTCCAGGTATATTCTGGAATTGTGTCTCTGAATGGACACGACAGATATAACTGAAATATTGCGAGCTTGTGCTCCGTCGCTAACGACTTCGATGTCGACGGGGCGTTAAACCGTAATGTTGTTTCCTTCTTGCACATATTTAAAAACATTAATGGTGTACTTCACAAACAAACGTTGTATTACCTAAAGAGTCTGACTTATTCCACATTGACTTTCCCTCTAGATTAGGCGGCTGCACTAATGTCTTCTCGAACTCCAAAATCGAGTCATGCACACGTAATCTCAGTCGAGATCACCACAAAAGCTGAAATTCAAACTGAGCGCATGAAGGAAAAGACGATCATTGAATCACTACCCGAGGCACTAGTCGGTAGACTGGACTCGCCTGATCATCAGATTCTGGGGGATCAGGGGCATCGTGCGGGAACGAATAGGAACTCCTCAAGAACTCTTAACACTCCCAAGATTAAACTTACGAATTATATTTGCCCAATTAATGTGAACACTGATACCGAAACAGGCAAATTGAAAGATCTCACCAACACCCTGGAAAAATTTGAAATAAAAATCAACGCATTCCAAGAGACCAGATATGCTGACAAAGGACACGCCAACACAGAAAAATTCAGAATCTATAAACTAACATTCCTGGGAACCGGAATCGCCGTACACAACTCACACATCTATCTCACTGCGACACACCAAAATATCTTGGGATTAAACTTGACCGTGCTGTCACCTACAAGGAACACTGTTTGGCCACAAAGATGAAAGTGAGTGCCAGGAACAACATCATCCGCAAGCTAACAAATAGCAGATGGGGAGCGCAACCTACAGTTCTCCGCACGTCAGCTTTAGCTTTATGTTTCTCCACTGCGGAGTACTCGGCACCCGTTTGGCAAAATTCCACCCACGCTGAACAAGTAAATATAGCACTGAATGAGACTGGACGCATCGTGACAGGATGCCTCCGCCCAGCTCCCACAAAGCAGCTGTACCACCTCATGGGCATAGCCCCGCCAGACATCAGAAGAAGGACTGCCGCAGAAATCGAGAAACATAAACAGGAGACAGATCCCAGGCATCCAATGTTCGGATACAATCTTCAACCTCGCCGACTTAAATCAAGGAAGAGTTTCCTACGAACAACTGAAGCAACTCTTTTATCGCCTAGAGCACGTCGAGAAGAGCTGTGGTACAATGTGGACCCAGGAAGACCAGGGAATAGCCCCAGGGAAGAACCCACAGCTGGCTCTGAACTCCCATATACGACCTGGAAAGCCCTGAATAGACTACGAACAGGCGTATCAAGATGCAGAGCAAACTTGGAAAAATGGGGCTACATCAGTGCAGACGAGCCCTGCCAGTGTGGAGAACAGCAAGACCCACAACACCTACTGGTCTGCAGGAAACTAAACAACCCGTGTTCGACTCAAGACCTATTTGAAGCAAATGACAAGGCTATTCAAGCTGCAGTGGATTGGGCTTCACGTGGGATATGAAAATCGCTCTGTTTCGCATCCTTAGCGCTTATCATTATATGTTACATACTTTTCTGTATTATTGTAGTTAATTTCCCGTATAACCATGTATTATTGTATTATAACTGCTTCTCTTGCATTGTAATATAGTTTTTTTTGTAAAATGGTGATGTCTTGGACACGATAAATAAATAAATAAATACTCAGCACCCGACTCAGTGATCGACTTCACCTCTCCCAATGAAGGAATCTCATCACTGTCAGTAAAATCAGCTAATAAAGCTTACACACTAATCAATGTACATGCCCTTAGAAATCAACGTAACAAAACTGATCCTGAAGCCGTGGATAATCTCTGGGAAACTCTGGAAGAAGAAACCTACCAAATACAACCAGGTGAATGTCCTATTGGCCGATTTTAACGTACAGTAAGGAAATGAGAAAAGATTCAGAGATATAAGAGGCCCATAATCCAAACACAAAGGTACCGACAAGCACGATGAGAAACTAATTATATTCTGCATGGACTTTGGACTTAAAGTTATCATGACCCAATTTCAAAAATCTAAACACAAGCTATCCACATAGAGATCGCCCAATCTGAGGCAGGGAGAATACTAAATTGATCACTTCGCGATTTCCAAGAAAAATAAGAAAGAAATTCTAAACGTCAGGCCTTGCAAAGGCGCTTTTCAATCAGACTATCATCTCTTACAAATAAAGACAAATTTTCAGCCCACTAGAAGGAAAAAATATCCAGCCAAAAACATGAAGCCAAATCCGGATTACCTGGAACTTGACGAAGCACAAATCATCAAACAAATTAATCAGGAAAAATCTACAGAGAGAAGAAACGAACAAAGAAAATTCAGGAAACCAGGAAACTAGGACAACCCCCTCTCACCTGGAAGCACCGCTGGTGGAACACAGGCTGCGTTCAGGCAATAGACAACAGAATAACAGCCTGAAAATATTCAACAGACACAAAACCGACGAAAACTAGGACAACTTTCTTAGAACATGGAAACATGCTGTAAAGCTGATTCGAAATGAAAAACGAAGTTATGACAATAATGGACTCCACGAAATCCAACAGGATTTCAACGAAAATAATACAAGAAATTTCTACAAGACGTTTAGAGAAAACCTACAGGGATACCAAGAACAGTCTGTGCTTCAAAAGACTAGACGGCTCATTGTAAAACAACTCCAAAAACAATTGCAAAGTATTAGCCCAGTATTTATGCTTCTTTCTTAACTGTAAACCACCACAGGAAAAACTTGATTTCACACCGCCGGTCGTTGTGGCCGAGAGGTTGTAGGCGCTACAGTCTGGAACCGCGCTACCGTTACGGTCGCCGGCTCGAATCCTGCCTCGCGCATGGATGTGTGTGATGTCCTTAGGTTAGTTAGGTTTAAGTAGTTCTAAGTTCTAGGGAACTGATGACCTCAGAAGTTAAGTCCCATAGTGCTCAGAGCCATTTGAACCATTTTTGATTTCACACCCCCGGTATTCACAAACTCGGACTCAAAAGCCCCAGATCTCGCACAAATTACGGCGATAGTCAAGCAGCCCAAGAACAACAAAGCACCAGGAGAAGATGGGACTATCGCAGAACTCTGGAAACTGAACGATCCTACATTGACACAGAAATTTCATCACGTAATCTCAGACGGTGGAAGTACCAGAAGACTGGAAATGCCATCTGATACTCCAGTTACATAAAAATGGTGACGAAACAGACATCAACAACTACAGAGGAATCTCCCTGCTCCCAGTGGCGTACAAAATCCTCTCCAAAGCACTTCTAAACAGAATAGAACTCCGTAAATCCACTACTTGGTGAATTCCAGAGCGGATTCAGAAACGGGCGATCATGTGCGGAAGAGATCTGGTGCCTAAAGACGATTCTAAAAATGACGAAATGCAGGAGTACAGCAATTACATTCGTCTATTACAGGAGAGTATACGACTCAATAGAGCGCGAAACCCTCTTCAAAACCATGGAAGAATTCGGGATCGACCGAAAGACCCCGAAAATCATAGAACAGACACTTACAAGAATAACTTCCAAAGTGAAATTCACGGATGTGATATCGGAACCCTTTGAAATTAGAACGGGAGTACGGCAGGGGAACAGCCTATCCGCGATTCTTTTCAATTTTGTTCTAGAAACGATCTTCAGAGAACCGGAACATCATGTAAAAGGTGGCCAAATTGGTATCAGGAAAGAAAACCGTATTATAGTAAAATACCTTGCCTTCGCAGATGATATTGCGATTATCGCAAAGAACAGGACAGAAGCGAGTCACGAACTTAAAAAGTACATGAAACTGCACAGAAAACTGGATTGCAAATCTCGTATGAAAAAGCCCAGTATGTGGAAAGACGGCCAGAAAATAATTCCCTGCTAATCACGAAACGCGGTAACAATTCAGCCACTTTAGATGTCTATATACAGTCATCAGGACTAAACAGATTCGCCAGTAAACAAAGGATAAGCAAGCTGTAAAAGGCTTATAAATAAAGATTAGCTTACTAAAGCAAGAAATGCATCTAGACAGACGCAAAACTGAGAAATTACAAATCTGTGATTCTTCCAGAAGCAACATACGCAATTCAAACAGTGGTAATTGGCAGTCACTCAAAAGGTAGTGAAATAGAGAAACAGGAACGAAAAATTCTTAGGGAGATTTTCGTCAAATCAACAAAAACATCATCTGGATGAAGAGACCTAAGTACGAACTTTATCAAAAGACCAACACAATAACCGAAGAAAACAGGTAACGTCCGCATCTCGTGGTCGTGCGGTAGCGTTCTCGCTTCCCACGCCCGGGTTCGCGGGTTAGATTCCCGGCGGGGTCAGGGATTTTCTCTGCCTCGTGATGACTGGGTGTTGTATGCTGTCCTTAGATTAGTTAGGTTTAAGTAGTTCTCAGTTCTAGGGGACTGATGACCATAGATGTTAAGTCCCATAGTGCTCAGAGCCAAAACAGGTAACTCCGAGCAAAGTACTACACACATATCAATACGAAGCAGAACACCAGAACAGCAAAGAAAGTACTCGACGTCATAACAAAGAGTAAATGCACCACGGAGTGGCTAAAGGAGGCCCAGAGGGACAGGCTAAGCTCAGGCACTATAGTATAAATGTATTTATTGCACTTCCAGAAGCATTCTACGCATCAGAAACGACCTCGATTGGAGCGTCAGGCATGGCAAAGACAGAAAGAATAGAACGTAAAATCCTCAGAAATGTTTTTGGCCTATTACACAGAGGTAGTATATGGATGACAAGATCAAGGGTGCGAATTATATGAACACATACATAGCCTCACAGATATGATCAGAAAACGCAGACTAATACTCTGTGGATACAACAATAGAATGAACAACAGACCATCAAAGAGATTTTTTGATTCAGTAAACATTTCAAGCTAAAAATCCATTTGGTTTCGAAAAACAGAAGAAGACCTAAAATATCAGGGATCAGTATTGAAATGAAAAATGAAAGACAAATTCATAAACAAAACTATGAACACGAACCTTGAAGTAAAAGAAAGGAAGAAAATAGGCAAAATGTGCACAGAGCAAAGGAAAGAGGAACACAGGCGAAGAACGAAGAGGTTTTGGAAAGAAGAAAAGAAGAAGGAAATACGAAACAAATGAATTATCGTGTAACATTCAAATTAACCACTGTCCTAGAGGCGAAAGGGAGTATTGCAAAAACCAAACTACTAATATTTGCCGAAACACCAGAGAACGCAAACATGACGACTCACAGGGAAGACACCCAGTATACAGCATGTAACATCTAACTCGGAAAGCCTGAACATTTCGTAAACGTTTCCTGGTGTCAAAACGAAGTTCCCGACAAAGGATATCACGAAAGAGGGACTGACGAAATTTAATTCTCTCTAAGTGTGTGTGTGCGTGTGTGTGTGTGTGTGTGTGTGTGTGTGTGTGTGTGTGCTTTATCTCTGCTCAGAAACAGACGAATATTGTCGCTGAATTGTGACTGGAACTAATATTGCTCCAGTTACTTATAGAATGTAGTCGTTTTCAAACTACGCAATCAAGACATTTTCTCATAAAGTATAATAATAAATATAGCAACTGAAGTGCTAAGAAGTTTGGATTCGAATAAAGGAAACGTTCCTGAGTTAGACGATTGAAGGCGCACCAGCCAACGGAGTTTTCACTGTCATTCAGCGAGTGCATAGTTTCCCACGCCCAATTAGTGTTTGCTCTTTATCACGTGTGATGACGTACTAGCCCCATCAACTGTGTGAAGTGGACGTTTCACAGCTGCGTTAGCGTGGTCAGTAGATCTTGTAAGCACCTTTTGCAAACTTTGAACTGCGCATCTTACAAAGGTTAACCTGTTATTTTTTATCGCGTCATGGTGACTTCTCTGGATCAAAACAGGAGCGGCGCTTGCACTCATCATCACCGTCATTGTGACATTACTACACGATAAGAGGAAAGACGCTGGCATTGACCGATACTTTAAGATTATTTCGTGAGCTATCGGCTATACAAAAAAAATTAATGTAACAACATAATTAGAAAATTCAGCAACAGAAACTTTATTGATCATTGAGAGGTATACATAAACTCTTCCACCTTCCTCCAAACACTGCCATCGATTGGACATCCACTGTTCAACAGAGTCATTCTACACGTCTGTTTTACAGTTTTCAGGTATATGCGCACATGCCGCTCCTGAAAGTTTTCTAACGTTGTCTTCCCACCTTGCAATAAGTGGCACCTACTTGCTTCCACTAGTCTTGTTGTATGTCCAATCCATCTGCATTTTGTTTTTAGTACGGCTATTTTGCGTCACATGACCCATTCTTGTATCTGTTTGATTTTCTATTTTGCCTTCCCCAGCAGTTAACAAAATGCATCAGCCTCGCCCGCTGATGCAACCTCAACTATGAACCGAAAGGAGCATACCAAAATGTTTGTAAACTTTCCATTTCGGACACGTTGGGGTTACGTTATGAAACCACCATTTTGTTTATCAAAATAACTTCATGTCATGTTTATTCTTCCGCCTTCTTCTTGTTCAGGTTATGTTTATTCTCCTGGCCTTTCCATCCACGTATTGTTTTCAGCTCAAAATTACAAAAACTCAACAACTAATCCTATGATTACATCGTTAATCTGTAGTATTTTCATGTCCAACCACAATCAAGTACCAGATTCTCCTTGGAACGCAGTAATACCTGTATCGATCGAAACATACCTTTATTTAAATGTACATACACGCTCAACAACCACTATGAAGTTCATGGTAGAGTGTACTTGCAGTTGTTCACGTTATTAGGGCATATTTCCCATGAACCCGCTAATTGGGCCCGAAAGAATACCTCTGTGAGCGCTGTAGTTAGTGTAATCTTATCCTTACTATTTCTATTGGAGCCACACGTGGCAGTCTGCATTATGTTTGTGTGTATCTTCATGGGTCTGCCACTTCTGTTTCTTTATTTATACCCAAACGTTTATAAATTTATCAATCCATTCAGTTCGGGTCCTTCGGTTTCAGTGCTGTACTTTACACAATTTTCGTACTTTATTTTCGATTTCTATTCAGTCACTGAATTGCTTTCTCTACTCACACCCCATTATTCACTCACTGCACAACTTTCTGGTCTTCTATCTTAGTCACTGATGAGAAACTGACGTTAGAAGCCACTACGGGTCTTGTTTTATACACCCCTACCAATGGCCAGTTCCACCAGTGGCGAATTCCAAAACATACCAAAAAATTTTCGAATGGTCCACAAAGCTGCATAACGAGATCTCACCCCAGACCATAACCCCAGTTGTAGAACCACTGAGTGTGCCATGCAGACAGGCTGGTTGCAGACCCTCAGCTGGTCTTCTTCTAACCAACACTCTGTCGTCACAGTCACGATGCACAACCATCTTTCATAAGAAAACACAACAGACCCCGACCTGCCCTCCAATGAGTTCTCGCTTGACAGCAGTGGACTCGCTAATGGCGGTGGTTTGGAGTCAGTGGAATCCACACTACAAGGTGGTCTGGTTCGGAGGTCCACTTGAAGTAACCAACTTGTGTGACTGTGGTGCCAGCCGCTGCTCAGATTCCTGCTACGCTGCAGTACGGTGCACAAGAACCACACCTCAAACACGATGGTCTTCCCTCTCCGTAGAGGTATGTGGCCGTCCAGAACCCGGTCATTTTGCGACCGTACATTGTCGTGGGCACCCTTGCCCGCAATCACGTACAGCCTCTACATTACTGCCAAGTCTCTCTGAAATATCGCATAAGGAACACCCTCTTCTTGCAGTCCTATTACGTGACCTAGTTCAAACGCAGTGAGGTATTTATAATGGCTTCTTCGTCGTCTTAAAGGTATTCTTGACTGACACCAACTCACCAAGTCCAATCTCAAAGTTAACTAACGTTCACTCTAATGCGACTGGCGCTAAACTTGATTAGACATCATCCTTCAGGCGCAGAAAAAAGCCCAGTAACTTGCGTTCATGTCGCAAACCTATTCCTTGGTGATACTTTCCGTCAGTGTAGCTCCAAAATATATATAGAATATTACTTACCGTAAAATTCTGTACCTAAAGAATTAACAGTACCTCCAAATAGCTTAAATATATTCTAGAGCAAGTGAATTTGTAGAACGCAAACTTTTAAATAATACAGCACAAAACACAGTCTCATATCTAACAACAACAAAAACTGTAGAAAAAGGTGTAAGCTGCATATGGTATTCTCTAGCGCGCACTCCTACAACTAATTCCAAAATATGTCACCAGATTGAAGTACCGATCAAAACACGTCGTCCGTTTGTACGTACACTGCCCTCTAGGTAATTTTGAACACCCTCCCTTACCATACGTCCACAATAACACAGAAAAGTGCCGTCTGGTGAACATGCTTCTTATATAGGAAGAAGTAAGCACACAGCGAAACGTAATGTTCAAAATGGTTCAAATGGCTCTGAGCACTATGGGAGTTAACTGCTGCGGTCATCAGTCCCCTAGAACTTAGAACTACTTAAACCTAACTAACCCAAAGACATCACACATATCTAAGTCCGAGGCAGGATTCGAACCTGCGACCCTAGCGGTCGCGCGGTTCCAGACTGTAGCACCTAGAACCGCTCGGCCACACCGGTCGGCGAAACATAAGGTGAGTCATTTGTCTGGAAGAATATGAATGGCTGAGGAACACAACTGTATCCATGCAACAACAGATAACTTACACCCTGTGAATTCAGATGCAAACGTAAGTATTGTTTACAAAATACACAATAAAAGCATGCATATTCATGATTTCGAAGGGAAACACACCACAGGAGGAATGACTTGATTGTAAAATTTAGCTATGATGATGTTTTTCGTCTCTCTCGTTTCGACAATGTTATATTATTCAGTCTCTTCATACTATGTTGCCTAAAAGAACTTCAGAGTCTTTTGTTTCCCATTTATATTACAGTCATTGTCTAAGGAGCAGTTTCACAGACGTTACGACAACATCTGTAATTGCTCGATTCCCTACACTCTAGTTGATTATAAATACTGTTGCCAACAGATAATTTTAGTCAAGAGATGAAAGAATTAAAGGCTTTAGCGGCTAGTGGCCACTGATTTATAGCAATGGGGCAAGTAGAATATTTGTGCTGTACCGGCATTAGAATCCATGTCTCCTGCTTACTAAGCCAATTCGCTGACCACTTTGCCATCTGGACACCATTGTCATGGTAACGGCATGGACGACCCTAGCACGCCATCCGTCAGTCCCATATTCTCAGCTTATACAACACACTACAATATAGTGCCAATGTCCATTAGCCTCATTACTCGCGGCCTCTCGCCGATTCCCCTATGGGTGTCAATGAAACATCTTTCAGCCGTCTAGTTTCCAGCTTCATTTTATTTGGCTACCAGCTTGATCGTTTTACTACGCCATCTTCTGGCCCCTGACCGACGTGTAGGAAGATTCTACCTCGGCTGTATTAAAAACAGGGCTCAGCAGTACTGGTATTATTTTTGCTACAGCGATCACTTCAGTCATCATCTGCCCCTGCCCAGCCCTGAAACTGGTTGTCAAATAAATTAAGGTTGGAAATTAGATTGCTGAAAGGTTTTTCATTTGACACCCTGCACCTATCAGTCGAGTCCTGCAACGGTCTCTACAAAGATGGACATAAAGAGATTTCCATAACAGTCCGAGCTTGTTGTGCATCTGCATTGATGGGATCATTGACTGTTTTCGCCTTGTATATTGTGCCAGACCGGTATTCGAGAACAGATCTACTGCTTGCTAGGCTGATGCACTGACCATTACATCGTCTGGACACAGGGAACATTGCAAACTGCACGAATTACACCAGCAAGCCTCCAGTCAGTACTAAATTCTCAACTTATACCACACACTACTGATGTGCCTGTTGTTTTGGACACTACGTCAGTAGCGTGGTCAGAACTAAATTCTCGACTTATACCACACACTACTGATGTGCCTGTTCTTTTGGACACTACGTCAGTAGCGTATATATAGGCAGACAAGTTGGGTCTGACACAGTACATGTTCCTGTCTGTTCTCTTACAATATGATACTCTTGTGAAAGAAAACAGTGAGTGCCAGTTGAAGACGACGTGACGCGTTTTCAGCTACGTACCCGAAATATATAGTACTTTTCCACGATTCAGTGGATTACCAGAACGACTAAAAGTGCTGCACGATCTTTTTAAACATCCCCCAACGCCAAAAGGTCCAATGCATGGTGATCTCTACCTGTTTCAGCAGCTACATTCTCAACCATGCATCTCTGGTGGTAGGCCCAGAGCGGCAGGAATTCAGGATATCCATGAGCATGACCCCTTACAGTGCGTCCAACTGGAGGGTCGTGTCCACCGCTACCTATTCAGAGGTCGGGCTTAGGTATTAAAGCATCAGCATCTTTGAGTGTGTTATTATTAGATTTAATCAACTTCCTATCGTCATGAGTAACATTCTGAAAAGAGGCCGTTTTTTTACTGAATATGACAGCTACGTCAAAGGCAATTCTAGTTTGACATGAATTATTCATTCTTATCCAATCAATTGCCTTTGACGTAGAAGAAATTCACAAACCTAACCATCCGATACGCCCGATTTTTAATAGCATGAATAGCGCGTACCATGATTCAGCCAAATTTCTGAATGAAACTCGGAAAAAATCATTCGTTTCCGAGAACAATTATTCCATCCTCAATAGTCATTCCTTAGTCCATAAAATAAAAGATCTAGAATGCAGCCCAGTTACCAAGTAGTTTTCATTAGACATCAAAAATCTTTATACAAACGTTCCCGTACAAGAAACGCTTAGAATCATAGAAAAAAAATTGCGTCATTTCAGAAAAGAACTTTCAGATGAACAAACCACTGACTTTATGAATCTAATTACAGTCGTAGTCAAATACAACTATTTCGAATTTAATGAACAGTTGTATCAGAAATCCGACGGTCTCGCTATGGGAAACCCGTCCTCGCTGGCATTTTTGTTAACTCTCTAGAAGAAAGTTCTTCAGCTGTTTCTCAGCTACAGCGCTAGGCATTCTCTCCTATTTCAGATATGTCGATGATATTTTAGTCATCTATAAAGGTCCGGTTGAAGGTACTGAATGTATTTTCAATCTCCTTAATGAACTTCACGAGAAAATACCCTTCACCAGCGAACTCGTAAACGAGGCCCGTCTATTGAATTTTCTTGACTTGACGCTTACAGTAGAAGAAAATAAGAACTCATTTAATGTTTTTCCTAAAGAAACATATACCGATCAAATCGTACCTGCGTCTTCCATGCACCCACAATCTCATAAGAACGTTTTCTTTCCCTCTGCTACCCACGGAGTTACTTCTATTTCACTCTCGAAAGAAAAATTCAAGGAAGAAATGAAATTAATCAAAAAGATAGTAGTTAATAACGAATACGAACCTGCCATAGTGGATAACATCCTTAAACAGAAAACTATTAAAAGATTTACTACCCTCGGCACCTCTGTCATTGAGTCCAGCAGCCGCGCGGGGTAGCCGCTCGGTCTTGGGCGCCTTGTCACGGTCCGGGCGCTCCCCCCGTCGGAGGTTCGAGTCCTCCCTTGGACATGGGTGTGTGTGTTGTCCTTAGCGTAAGTTACTTTTAGTTAGATTAAGTAGTGCGTATGGGGACCGATGAACTCAGCAGTTTGGTCCCATAATACCTTACCACAAATTTCTAATTTTTAATTTCCAACTCAGTCCAGCCTAAATAAGAAGTTTTTTACTATTCCTTTCTTGGGGCCTGTCTCCTATCAGATTCAACGCCTTATTCGTAATAAATACAACTGTAATGTCGCCCTTTCAACCAATAATAGTCTGAAAAAAAAATTTGCTCATAATTTAAAATCGACCCATTTCCCTTTGAAAAACTCTGGTGTCTATAAGATTTTTTGCGACACTTGCTCTTCTTTCTACATAGGACAAACAGGACGTGCCTTTACAGACAGATACAAAGAACATCTTTTAACAAAAAGGGGTATTAACACAAAAAATTCGTATTTTGCCGACCACCTTCTGATGAAAGGTCACGCGCCTAAAGCTGTTCACGATATCAACATCACGCACACTGAGAAGAAAGTGCGTAGCTTAGAGGCTCTCGAGGAATTAGAAATTTTTAAACATCTTTCTCGAAATGATGGCCTCATTCTTAATGAGCAGCTACAATTACGTAATGAAAGCTTCTTCAACGGTTTAAAGCCGTTACTTGATATTTGATTTCGTGTTCCCTCGTGCAGTTACCGAAATATTTTTTCTTTCTAAGTTGATTCATAATTTTTTGTTCATTAAATTGTTTATTTTAACTGCATTTCATGTTATACCGTTTTCTACTCGCTAAGTTATTCAGCTCCCTTTGAAAATCTGTAATGGCGTTTACAGCCTTTAGACTGTACTTCTAAGCTCTTATGTAGACAAATTGTTACCATGTCTCCTGCTGTCAGATAAAATAGTGCTTCTTACTTCATGTACTAAATAATGTTCATCATAATATTCGTCTGTCTATATTTTGACTGTTAAGTGGCCTGTTTGTATTTGCAGCTACTGGATGGCACTTTTGGCTTAATTTTCACCTTCCCGCATTTGTAACGCAGGCGCCTCAGTCTGATGCGAGCGCAGCCCATAGTGGCTTGCCTTCTTCTTCTTCTTTCTTTTTTTTTAATTTTGTGACTAAAGCTTTATCGCTTGATATCTATTTTATATGTAACATGTAAGTGCTGTTTCTTTTCTTTTTTGTACTGCTAGTCAGTATGTAACCTCCCCCTCACTTATCGACCTTAATGACAGTGAAAAATTAAACCGCGTGTACCTAATGGAAATTTGGGAAAAGCAATCGTCACCGAAGTTAATCTGTCGGTAAAGAGGGAGGAAAGGGTTACATCTAAATGAAAGGAAAAAATGCAAATGAAACTGGTGGAAATTAATTTTGAAAAGGGGTAAAGTTAATGAAGAAAGTAAATGTGCAGCCGTTACGTTAACAATTAACTAGCGATAATTAGATATTTGAGGGAAATTACGGTCGCCAGTTCTAAGGACAATTACTATAGTAACTGAAAAAGAAAGGTAATTACACATATAATTAGCACTAGAAGCGTGGCAACTGAAGGTTGACACGTGTAGTGTGAAAACTGAAAGTTTGACAGAAGTAATAACTTTCGCTGCACTCTGACTTAATTTAGCAAAGCAATTAATAAAACCGGAAAACTGAAAGTTAATTTAGTGACTGAAATTAATAAGAAGCTTTCTTTCTTAAGCACATCGAAATTCAGTAAAATACGGTTAGTCTTGGACTACCTCAACAATCATTTCAAAAGCTACTTGAATCTACGCAATTTAGAAATAAGAGATTTAGCTTTGAACTTGAATTAAATGATTCTGAACAATTAACAATAGTAAAATTTAGTACGTACCAAGCTGAGCTGCAGTCACAGGTAAGCTAAAATACGGTAACAAAACTCGCACTCTTAATTTGTGCTTGCGTAATCTAAATATTGTAGCCAGCTATGAATACTTAAACTGAACTTTGAAATTAAAGCAGTGAAATGGAACGATTGTACTTTAATGCTTGTGTCTGAATTTCAACGACACTCAGGTTCATTTCGGAAAAGGAAGGGACCCTGCTTGGTAATGCAATTGGGACAATGAACAACAAAGGTTCATGCTAAGTTGCTGTAATTTTGCGAGGCAAATGGAACAATTTGAAAAGCTGAGGTCTGCCATACAGTTCTGAAACTTTACGTGCTTTTAGTCTTCCTTGTTGGTTGATTGAAGCCGTCGATCGAGGAGTTGGCGACAGTCACTCATTGTCGGCCGTCGCTGTTGCAGAAGCTGGATGTTGGCGCGCCTTCTTCTCGACACGGTCACCAGACGAAACGGGCTCTTGATGTGCGCCAGCTTATGCTTCCCGTCCGCGACACCATGTCAGAAAATATCATCGCAAGTCGAGCGCAATTACATGCTGCCAAACCCAGAAAGCGCGGCAACTCGCGGGAGCTACACACAACACACCTGCTCCACTCGCTACTCCAGCCAGACTCCCTCTGCCCGCGCTCCACGCGGCAGAGTTAACACTACCAAAGATCCTACACACTTTGATTCTTCACACGACCCATCGATGTAATCGTTCGATAGCAGTTTTCCCTAGGCAAGAGCCAGCGTAAAAATACAAATAATATTTACGAAACAAACCAATTATACATCGACATAAGTGCATAAATATATATATACAAACAGTAAAACAATTACAATATATAAAGAGACAGAAATGTCATATCTTGAGATAACAAAACAAGGAAAAAAATAATAGTACAATAGATGGAAATAGAAGGATATGCATTTCCGGCGTTACAAGTACTTACACCTAAAAAAATTTGTTTCCTAAAATTTTGTACTTATGTTATAGGCCAGGTTGAATGTTTTACTTCTGATGAAGGCACCCATAGTAGTTGGCGAAGCCTAGGTCAAAAGACTTCGTTTTTGCGACCGAGGGTGTTATTTCTTTAATTTTACTTTGTAAACTGTCGCTGACAACGCAGCAATGTTCAAAGCACCAGTTGGGACATCTTGTAGTGAGCAGAGACAACAGACAATTCCAAGGTCCAAGCTCTTAGTGATGTATCTCCCTCCCTCCCTCTCTCTCTCTCTCTCTCTCTCTCTCTCTCTCTCTCTCTCTCTCTCCCACTCTTCGTATCCATACATCTGGCCCAGAGTTCTCTTCACCAAATGACACTCTCTGGCAGCTGTAGCACTATAACCGGGTCCCTGACACCACTCACCCTCTCATCGAAGACATGATTTACGAGTACTGATGATGGTGCTCCAGTAAATGGGCTTCTTTTAAGCAGGTGTAAATTAATTGATTTTATTGCATGAGTCAGTAGATTTCTTACCTCCTACCTCCTGCAAGCAAACAAGATCCTAACCCCATTCCCGTTTTCCAACCCTGACTTGTTTTCCAACACTGACAACGAATGTATGAAGATACAAAAGGTCCTTGAATTTTATGACGCATCTGACCTCAACTGTGAAAAAAAATAGTTTATGTCTCCCTAAATGTGGGTAATATCAGTATGCATCCAACGCTGAAGTAATATGAGTGAGAACTATCTTCACTTTCGGTATTTAATTGTAGCAATGAATATCAAATTAAATTAAAGTTGTTGCTATACAAAGCAATATGAAGACGGAAAAATGGCAACTACCGTTAGGTTTCAGGGGTGTCAGCAGTATGATACATAGCGACTTCTACTTACAGTACATATATCGATCACAATTAGGGCAGTGATGCTCAGCCACCGAACGAAAACATACTGTATATGTCAGTGAAGTGAGTCCCACATTATTGTAATTATGAACGATTACCTTCACAAGAAATTACATTACATTTTTCAATAAAAACTCTTGGAGTGTTATCCAGAACAGTGAAAGAACTGTCATCAAAACTCTAGTGTGATTTCGTACATTTTCTGTAGTGAAAATGGGTCTTTCATTATTGCAGTTATCTCATAAACTGTTACCTGCACAAACAATTTCATTATGGTTTTCTGTACCACTCTCGAGAAGCTATTCAGAATCGGGATCACAATTTTATTTTCGTAAATCGGCATATATTCTGTTACGACATTAAAATTTTCCCGATTAGGCCTACAAGTGTTTTCTGCACGACATTATGCAGAACTATTCAAATTTAGTTGAGAGAACTCTAGAATAGCATATCCACCAAGAACTTTGAAATAAATGTGCCGCGCGGGATTAGCCGAGCGGTCTAGGGCGCTGCAATCATGGACTGTGCGGCTGGCCCCGGCGGAGGTTCGAGTCCTCCCTTGGGCATGGGTGTGTGTCTTTGTCCTTAGGATAATTTAGGTTAAGTAGTGTGTAAGCTTAGGGACTGATGACCTTAGCAGTTAAGTGCCATAAGATTTCACTCACATGTAAACATTTGCCGGCCGAGGTGGCCGAGCGGTTCTAGGTGCTACAGTCTGGAACCGCGTGACCGCTGCGGTCGCAGGTTCGAATCCTGCCTTGGGCATGGATGTGTGTGATGTCCTTAGGTTGGTTATGTTTAAGTAGTTCTAAGTTCTAGGGGACTGATGACCTCAGCAGTTAAGTCCCATAGTGCTCAGAGCCATTTGAACAATTTTTTGAAATAAAGTTGCATTTCTCGAAAGTCGGGTGCCAGCTTCACAGCTACTCAGCTCTGCAGGAATGTGATCATAATTTTTTCTTTGCGAAATTCTATAGAAGTGTTATGAATTTGTACAGAGAACTCTAGAACTAATGCATATCTTTAAAGAACTTTTAAAAAAAGTACATTTCTTTAAAATCGGTTACCAACTTCATAGCTATTCTGAATTTTGACCAAATTTATTAACAAAATTATGTAGAACTACTAAAAGTTTTTACAGGGACTCTCTAACTATAGCATATCTAGCCAGAACTATGATAACAATGTATATTTCTCGAGAGGCGGGTGCCATCTACACATGACTGTGGATATGAGTCCCTCATTATTGCAGTTATCTCTTAAACTATTATTTGAACAAAAAGTAGTCATTATGGTTTTCTGTACGAATCTTGGGGAGCTATTCAGAATTGTGATTATTATTTTTTTGGCAAGTTTATTGATTAATGTTTTTTAAAAAATTAAAATTTTCCCGAATACTATTGTTTTCTTCGCGAAATTCTGCAGAACTTTAAATAAACCCTAGAACTATGGTATATCTATGAAGAACTCTGAAAAAAATGTGTATTTCTCGGAATTCTGGTGCCAGTTTGACATGACTGACGTATCACAGCGTTGCACGCGCCTGCACAGCTTTTCCTTAGTGTTGTTTCTGTTTTCGTGTGTGTCATATCGTCGTCTGGTCCGTAGCGTCAGCTTTTGTCTGTGTCTGCATGTAGTGGCTTTGTCTTCTCGGCAGTATCGACCATGGTATCCATGTCTGTTCCGAGAAAAGGTACAACTCAACGCATGCCATGCAGCCCGTATCTTTGGAGATTCATGATTGGTGCGTCGATAGCATTCATGTACGGCTGTTCATGTTCATACTGCCTATTTTGATACGGGACAAGTGCTTTTGCATCACGGTTCTCTATTTTCTCCTTAGCGTGGTGGTAGTTCAATAATTCCGGTATTTACTGCTAACGCAAAACTGCATTAGGTAAGTTTCCGAGTGTTCAGTCTCCTGTCAGAGCTTGACGACAGTTTACATAAGGCGGTTCTCCTCCATTATGACGCTTTGTGTAAGGTATACGAAGCGAACGCTGGTCCACTCAACAATACATCTACGTCTACACACAAGCTCCGCAATGAACCGTACGGTGAGTGACGGAGGATTGCCGGTACCACAACTAGTCGTTTCCTTTCCTGTACTACTCGCGGCCAAAGCGAAAGAAAAACGTCTATCTATATGCCTCATTATGAACCCCTCGTATATTAGCTTCGTTGTCCCTACGCGAAATGTACGTTGGCGGCAGTAGGATCGTTCTGCAGCTAGCTTCAAATACCGGTTCTCTAAACTTTCTCAGTAGTGTTCTTCGAAATGAATGCTTTCTTCACTCCACGGATTCCCACTTTAGCTCCCGAAGCATGTCCATAACGCTTGCACGCTGAAAGAACCTACCGGTAACAAATCTAGCAGCACGCCTCTGAATTGCTTCGATGTCTTCTTCCAATCCGATCTGGCGCGGATCCCAAACACTCGAGCAGTACTCAAAAATAGGTCGCTCTAGAGTCCTATACGCAGTCTCCTTTACAAACTCCGTTGGTAGACGTTACAAGAGAAGCGTTGTGCGTCATGGAGAGATTTACTATTGAAATTTCGAGAGAGCACTCTCCGGGAAGTTAGACTTCATATTATTTCCGCCCCCCCCCCCCCCCCCTTGCACCCTTCCACCGCTACATTCGTCTCGCGTAATGACCATGAGGAGAAAATTCGAGAAATTAGAGCCTATATAGAGGCATACCGGCAATCATTCCTCCCACGCGCTATTCGCGAGTGGAACATGGTTGGAAGGCTCAGTTAGTGATACAAAAAGTACCCTCCGCCACAGACCATTAGATGGCTTGCGGAGTGTGATGTAGATGTAGATGAACCCCAATTTCCTAAAATTCTCCAAAGAAACTGAGGTCGGCCTTTGGCTTTCCGTATCACAATCCTCCCATGCTCGTTCCATTTCATATCGCTTTGCAACGTTACCCCCAAATATTTAAACGACGTGACTCTGTCAAGCAGGACATTACTGATGTTGTACCGGAACATTACGGAATTTCTACTTACCTCTATTAACTTCCATTTTTCTGCACTGAGAGCCAGCTGCCATTCATCACACCAACTTGAAATTCTGTCTAGGTCATCTTGTATCAACCTACAATTACTTATATTTGACACCTTCCTTTCCATCACAGCATCATCTGCGAACAACTACAGACTGCTGCCCACCCTGACTGCCGGATCATTTACGCGTATAGAAAACATCAACAGTCCTATCACACTTCCCTGGGAGATTCCGGATGTTACCCCTGTCTCCGACGAAAACTCGCCGTCGAGGACAACATACTGGGTTCCATTACTTAAGAAATCTTCGAACCAGTCACATATCTGGGATCCTATTCTGTGTGCACGTACATTCGTCAACAGTCTACAGTGGAGTATTGTGGCCGTTGTAGCCGTGCGGTTCTAGGCGCTTCAGTCTGGAACCGCGTGATCGCTGCGGTCGCAGGTTCGAATCCTGCCTCGGGCATGGATGTTGTGATGTCCTTAGGTTAGTTAGGTTTAAGTACTTCTAAGTTCTAGGGGACTGATGACCATCGATGTTAAGTCCCATAGTGCTCAGAGCCATTTGAACCATTTTTTTGAGTATTGTGTCGAATGATTCTCGGAAATCTACGAATATGGAATCACCCTGCTGCCCTTTATCCATAGTTCGCAGTATATCATGTAAGAAAAGAGCAGTCAGGGTTTCTCACGAGCGATTCTTTCTAAAGCCATGCTGATTCATTGACATAAGCTTTTCAGCGTCTAGGAAATTTATTATATTCGAACTCAGAATATGCTCTAGAATTCTGCAGCAAACCGATGTTAAGGATATTTATCTGTGATTTTGCGGGTCCGTTCCATTACCCATGTTATACACTGAAGTCACATGCATTTTTTTCCAGTCGCTTGGCGCTTTCCGCTGGTCGAGAAATTCGCGATAAATGCAAACTAAGTAAGAGGCCAATGACGTAGAGTACTCCTTGTAAACCCGAATTGGGGCTCCATCCGGACATGGCGACTTATTTGCTTTCAACTCTTTCTCTACGCCAGGAGTGCTTATTACTATGTCATTCATACGGGACTCTGTGCGATGGTCAAACAACGCTACGTTTGTTAGATTCTCCTGCGTGAATGATTTCTTAAACGTGGAATTTAAACTTCGGCCTTCTTTGCGCTGTCTTCTTCTGTCAAACCAGACTCGTCAAAAAGTAAGTGAATGGAAGCCTTGGACGCGGTTAGCAATTTTACATAGGACCAGAATTTTTTCCGGTTCTCCGCCAGGTGTTTAGCCAAGATATGACGGTGGCAGCTGTTGTATGCTTCGCGCATAGATCTTTTCAAAGACGCACCAATCTCTACTAATCTTTGCCTGTTGTCATTTGCGCGTCTTCTTTTGAACAGAGAGGGAAGCAGCCTTTGCTCCCTCAGAATTTTCCGAATTTCGTTATTAAACCATAGTGAGTCCTTTCCGTCCGTAATCCACTTGCTAGGCACATTCTTACCCAGAGCACGATTTACAATCTGTTTAAACTCTGCCCACAATTCCTCTACGTCCATCATTATGGAACTAAAGTGAGATTCTTACAACCGCTTATGTGTTCTTTCTAGCAGAAACATTCTTCTAGCCCTCTTGGGTGATTTTTTAGCTTTCTTAACATCATGTTCACTTTTTTTTAATCCTTTCTCTGTACTGACACCTTCGATAAGGTCCGGCCTGTTTGTAACTACAAGAGTGCATGTTGGCTGCCGAACTAGCTGCCCAAGACAGCTTTCGGTAAACTGTGTTCAAAAGAGCTTCACGAAACTGTCAGTCTGTACGCCCTACAATGAATCCACACACGTCCCAGTCTATACTCGGTTGGTTAAAGTCACCACCAACTAGTATTGCGTGATCTGGGTATTTATGTACAACTGACCGCAGACTTTCTTTGAATGACTAGAACTGTCGCAGTTTTTACCAACACCTGTTATGGGCGACCAGATAACTTTACTATCACACTCATTTTAACCTCAGAAGAGACAATACTTCTGTCGACTGCAATGAACACTTCCCCTCCTATGGGGTCTAATATGTCTTCCCGAAAAACATTTCAAGACTTGATAAATATCTCAGAGCTTTTTTTCTTCGGGTTTTAGCCAGCTCTCAGTCCCAATAATAATTTGAAGTTCAGAACTTTCCTAGATGACAGTAAATTCGGCAACTTTGTTACGAACACTTCGACAGTTTATCGATAAAATCTTTACAGCTGAACTGCCTTCACTCTGAACGCAGTCTGATTCTGCTATACGCGTGTCGACTGGCGAGTGTTCATGTTAGTACCTCAAACTACCTCCTAGCCTAGAAACACTGATTGCAGCGTTCTCGCGGTATTCGTTCAGTGGAGATGGTAGTCAATCGTAAGATTCCTTCCCCTCGACTGCATTTATGTAATGTATAGAAGACAACTGAAGACGTGCTTTCTCTGAAATGAAAGTGGTCATCTTAGCTCTAACTGCCCGCTGTGGGTATCTGTACTCAAGTCCTCATTTCAACAGGTCGAAAATTGACGTTAGTTGATCTGGTTTCCCCTACTCACAAAATTCGTGCTACGTCTTCACTGTGTGAAATGAAACTAAAGAGGGACGTGCAGCTTACTGCTCCTGGATTTTCGCGATTGTCTTCGCAGCATGGTCCTGAAATTGTAGTCGCAACATAAAAGACGTCGTACACAGGATTATGAAGAATCGAATGCGTTTCCCCGCAGTCACCCCTCCCTGAAATAAGTTTGTCAGCTTTGTGTCTTGTAGCGCTGAGTACTGCATTCCTTAAGGGGTCAGAGGTGCAAAAACAGCTGCTGTTGATACCTAGTGTTTCTCCTTCGTTCCTCGTGCGGTTGAGGTAACACCTCCGAAACCAACCAGGTGTGAGGAAGTCGTGCGGCTTCTACTGTATCAGTGATTCAGCAGCAGCAATCTGAGGTGTCCCTAAACACACCTGTTCCCTTGATGCCAGCCGTTCGGTTGAGATCAGAACGGCCCACTGTTGTACCTCTCGTGGAGGCTGGAGCCACTACCTGTCGACCCAGATGTCGTGATGCCTGACCCCTCTCTTCTGCGACGATCTGAATTGGAAGGATCCCATTCTGTGGAGTGGGACTCTGAGGCTCCTCATTTATCACCTACATTGGATAACGTTCAAGAACCGTTTACGCCCCCGATTGCAGATGCTGTATTTCCTCGTCGTAAACAGCATGTCCAACCCGAGCTAGCAGTGGCTCGTAAAAAGGAGAAACATAAAGATTCCAGCCCCTTACCCTCTGACTCTACAATGGACTCGGCAACTGACCTACGCGCACATCGATGACATAATTAAGTAGGGCGGCACCTCGAATCTTGATCCCTGCTGTTATTGTATACAGGATTACACACTTCTTTCTTTGAATGTTAATATGGTGGCTGCGTCAGTTTATCTCTGATTTCTGTGTAAATGTCGTTGTCCTGCTAGAAGTCCAGTTCACTCGTTTTTATCTCGCTGTTTTATGTACTGTGTTTAATGTGGTTCCCGAACGTTCCATGGGAACTGCCTTCCTCTTTTTAGGGAGGTCATTCTCATTGAAGGGGTTGATCTGGATAGCGGTCGAACAGTGGTTCCCACCCTGGAGTAGTTACCCCCTGAGGGGCGAGATGAAAGTTTCTTAGGTGTAATAACCAAACGATTCGATTCTGTTTCAGTCACCAATTTAAATTATTTTCAAAAGATCGTTACTATTATCACAGTGTTGTAAGACTGTAATATTGATTATGTAAGTTATGAGTAATTACTTTTTCTCAATTAATACGGTGGAGGTTACAGGTCTTCCACATCTTCCACCCACTGCACATGCATGTTGCGTTTTGTTCTACACATAACTGATGATTAAAGTGAGACATATACGTAAAAAATGTTAAATACCTAAAGAAAATGTCCTCTCCAAATTGTAGATAGCAGCTGCAGTAGTCCAGCATACTCGTTGATTTTCAATGCAGTCTCAGTGTGCAGATCAAGCAAATGCTGCAATGGAGAGGAGTACTGCAGGGGAAGTATGTTTCGTAATAAGTGTCTACCCTCACAGTGGGCAGATAACTGCATTATTTGAGAAGGAGTTGTGGGTAGCACTTGCGATACACCACGAATTTCTTCGTCATTCATTCTAGAGATTCCCCCCCTTTATCCCCCTCCCCTCCCCACAAACACACACATATACAAACTAAATATTATTAATCTTTTATCACTCTAAAAATAAAAGTATACCATGAAAAGTTTTCATTCTGCAGTTTAGTTAGGTGCTAACGTTGGTGATAACGTGTAGAGCTGACAGACGGCAGTGGGAAGGGGAGGGCGCAGGGTACTAGCTAATGTCTGATTGCACTCAGAGGTAACAGTCTAAGAAAGGTTGGGGACCACTATGATAGAAGAACCGAATGTACAGTATGTGATAGAATTCACGAGAGGCCTCGCCTACTCGTTATGCTCAACTGCAAAGCTTTGCTGTCCGGTTATGAGCATAACTGGCTAGGAGACACAACGCTACCAACACTGTCAACTCGTTCATACCTGTGTAAGTTTCACGAAAAAAAAAGCTGAGAGGAAAACAGTTATCTTCGAGCGTCACAGCTTTTTACTGCGGCATGAAGTAGGTTTCGCAGAAAGATTTTAAAAACTGCACTGCGTTTCCAGAATGAGATTTTCACTCTGCAGCGGAGTGTGCGCTGATATGAAACTTCCTGGCAGATTAAAACTGTGTACCGGACCGAGACTCGAACTCGGGACCATTGCATTGCGCGGGAAAGTGCTCTACCAACTGAGCTACCCAAGCACGACTCACGCCCCGTCCTCACAGCTTTAATTCTGCCAGTACCTCATCTCCTACCTTCCAAACTTTACAGAAGCTCTCCTGCGAAACTTGCAGAACTAGCACTCCTGAAAGAAAGGATACTGCGGAGACATGGCTTAGCCACAGCCTGGGGGATGTTTCTAGAATGAGATTTTCACTCTGCAGCGGAGTGTGCGCTGATATGAAACTTCCTGGCAGATTAAAAACTGTGTGCCGGACCGAGACTCGAACTCGGGACCCGAGTTCGAGTCTCGGTCTGGCACACAGTTTTAATCTGCCAGGAAGTTGCGCGTTTTTTTTCCCAAAGTGTTTTAAGCTATTCACGACCAACACTTTCTTTTCACCATCCCTTTTAGCAAAGTTTCAGTCAACGAAGGCAGCAATAAGAATTGAGATGTTACAGTTCGTGGCACATTATTCAGGAATATCTTACACTTTAGAACGAAAAAGGTGCTTACATAACGTGGTGCTTACATAATACGGATCAGAGGAAGCAAATTATCGACAGTAGGTAGTACTTAAAGTAACCTCGATCACAAAAGATCGAGTCGACAGACATTCAGTGGGTGCTCTAACAGCACACTTGCTGGGCCCACACTAACAATATTTATTAGTTGGCGGTAGTGACAAAATGGATCCTGTTCTACACCCTTTGTTTCGAATCGCTAGGGACCACGGGGCATCATGATTTTCGGTTTCTGCCCAACCGTTCTGTCACGCGCTAGAATGGTGGCAACTGTGTGGCGTGGCGGATAGCTGGTAGTTTTCAGAGAGTAAATATTCCATTATAATTGTCATCTCCACTGATTTTAACACTTTCGGTTCATGTTGCAATGAAAATATTAATGTAAATTTAACAAATATTAACTAGCTGTGTTACTGCTAATGACACTTCCCTCTAGAGGTATGCTATGAATATAAGCTACCGAACATCATGCATCGATCTCGAAACAATAATTCTAATGGTACCCAAAGAAAAGTAGAACTTGGAGGTACACTGTACAGTGATTATTAATTTTATTAATAGCGTGTACTTAGTACACGCGTAATAGAGAAACAAATTTTGTAATCCCTCAGACCAGAATAGCAAACTTACCCAAAACTGCAAATGTCGGCAATCAGTTTGGAGCTTTCACAGCTGCTCCTAATTGATCCAAAGTGAGTATGTTATTAAAAATATTAATGGCAGGCGTACGAAAATGTACTGGGACCAGATACTAACATATACGATAATTTCAAATGAAATAACCGATCTTTGCTAAAAGATAAGTTATTTGTTGAATATGAAGCCATTGGTCAGCAAGCGATGGCACGAGTACCGTCTTTTTCACATTTTCTTGCATTTTGGCATATTTCTCATTATTTTTATCGTCCCAAAAAAAACGCATACATAATTTTAATAATAATGAGTTTATCAAACATTATGACGAAACTGCTGTTGGAATTCAGTCTTGTTCTAGAATCCTGAAAAAAATCTGGATAGCAAGGGAAAAAAATGGGAAACAGGGAATTGTGATGCACCAAAGGAAATTTTCCAAGCCGTTGTATCCAAACATCTAACGATGCTTTTATTCCGTATTATTCAATAACGACATAAAAGCCACATTTTGAGTGTACGCAGCGTTAAGAATTTTAAATGGCGCTGACATTCGCCTCTTTCATGGTCTAATCTAATCCGATTTCACTCCAGTCGGCAGTGGGAGGACATAAAGTTTGACCAGAATGCCGAGGAACGGCTGATCCGACGTTCTGCACTTGGCGCTGACAGAGGTGAAGGACGTCGCTCCGTGAAAGTAAAAATTATTGTCGCTGGTGATTATCGAAGACGAAACCTTTCGTACAATTAGCGAAAACCAACCTGCCACACCACTGGTGCCAAAAAATGTAACGTCCTTACATCGATCGCCTTATACTAAACTCGCACAGCGAAACCGAAGATGTTCAGTAACGTGTAATAAGTAAAAATTCGAACCTGATATTCAAATTTTGGAGTTTGTTCCTCGCAGCAGCAGTCGCACTGTCAGAATAAGGAGAAAAACCGCAAGTGCGGGTAATCGCTCCGACGATTTCGTACAGACTTAATTATATGTATTGATGTAAGTCTCTAATAATTTCGTGTGGCTCGTTAGCTTGGTGGTAGTGTCTCTATTGGACGCCACTTCGGCGACGTGTGTATTTCTATGATACCCTAGTTACCTATTTGGGGAAAGGGGGCCTATGGTATAAGAAATATGTGTTTCTTCTGGAAAATCTTCACGTCGTTTTGACTTGAAGGCTGGTTAAAACGGAGACTAAAATCTTCCGTAGGTAGTCCCAATGATTGGTTCCACCGACCTCTAGAATTCCACGCGCGCCCTTTGCCGGCGAACCCCCCCCCCCCCCTCCCATTTTTGTTATTTTGTTCGTTATTGTTCGTGGCATTTTTTTCGGGGCAGACGTCCCATAACACCTGTTAAAGTTCATCGTTGATCCATTCACTCAGTTTTTATATTACAGAGGGAAGCTAACCCGCTGAGCTAACGTGCCAGCGAACGTTAGAGCATCAGGACCAACGTATTATGAGAAAGATAGTCTGTAGTTTTTGTAAGCTGAGTTTGAGAATATCGATATATGTGTGACATATTTGGCCATCTCTCTCGACTGCATTGCCTCCGCTTAAATTTCTTACTTCCCCAAGGGACCGTAGTCCTTAGTATTTGACACGCATTTTAATTTGATACTTCTATCCGTTCGTAAGAAAAAGGGGTCTTAACAGACGAAAAGATAGGTCAAAAAGATATTTTTTGATGCGATATGATTGCAAATTAACATTTTTCGGACTTTTTCCTTTACTTCTACTGTGAAACCGTATTTCACATCAAATATCATGATTCTAGACTATGATTATAGACTATGCAGTATCCAATTGGTCTTGATTGAGTTTGTGAGTATCGAAATATGTGACATATATGGCCCTGTATTTTGACTGCATTACTTATAAGCTTAAATTCCTCATCCCCCCAAAGGGACCATAAACCTCAGTACGTCAAATAAATTTCAACGTGTTATCTTTACCTCTTTCTGAAGAAAAGTGGTCTTAAGAGTCGGACAGACAGACAGGACAGCGGGCAGGCAAACGGACAACAAAATGATCCCATAGGGGATCCGTTGCTACCGAGTGAGGTGTGAAACCCTAAAATGAAGAAATATGAGAAGGTTAAATGATTCGTGCGGTAATCTCTTGAATATAGAAGCCAACACTAATTTTACTACGAACACAGGTGAAGTAGGACAGCATTATTCTGAGGTGAGACTCAGTTAGTAGCTAGAAATCAAAAGTGTGGCCTTCTGTCTGTAATAGAATGCTGGGTGTTTTCCCGATGGCGTCTGTAATTTCTTTATAAATGTCATCCTGCTTCAGAAGATGGAAAAACCGGTAATGCTTTACTTCTTATTAGAGAAGGGTAGTAAGTTTCCTTACCCATTCGATCCATATTTAAACGTAAGTCAAGTTAATGACCTAGACTAAAAATAGACAGAAGCATAAAATGCCGTTTAAGAAAAACTAATATTCAGAAATTATCGATGCTGTTCGTAATACATAATATGTTCAGATTATATCTGGGAATTAGTCCCGTAGATGTAAACACTTGGTGCGTAAAACGAGGTCCTCGGATCAAGACCGTCTCCAAGCAAGTTTATTTTTTAATGTGCATCCACTGCGTGTCACAAAATTTGCTATCTGTGTTGTTGATATTCAGAGATGCAAAAGTTATGTGTCCAATATTCACTTTTTAACAGAATGCCACATCTAAAAGTCTCAGCTCTACACTCAAACCCTTCATATGATGACTCACATGACCACTGTGAGAACTGTTGGACGACTTACCAAAATATAATTTTCAGCCGTCGCATGAGGTTGGGTTCTTACTTCTCTCCCCACTTCGTTCCATGCTTGAAATTTACAAAGGGAGTAATCTTCATGGAAAATTTTATAATTGCCGGCCGGAGTGGCCGTGCGGTTCTAGGCGCTACAGTCTGGAGCCGAGCGACCGCTACGGTCGCAGGTTCGAATCCTGCCTCGGACATGGATGTGTGTGATGTCCTTAGGTTAAGTTAGGTTTAATTAGTTCTAAGTTCTAGGCGACTGATGACCTCAGAAGTTAAGTCGCATAGTGCTCAGAGCCATTTGAACCAATTTTATAATTATCTATACATCAACTACGAAGGTCATCAGATAAATTATTCGCGTGTGTGGGGATGAGCAGAGATACGTTCCAATGTGTGACCAAGAACTTTCAGTAGCCGATAAGTGTGGAAGAATGACTGACTAATAACAAGCAATTAGAGATGCCTCCATGAGGTGTCTGTGGTGTAACGGTAGTGTTGGAATGTGTTAACCTGGTGCGAAAATGGTTGTGGTTTCGATCCTAGTCGCTTCTGGTATTATAACTGAGTGAAATATAATCCTAACATCTGTTATGTGTATTAAGTTTTATGTATACTCTTTACACTGTATTCTTGAACTTTATTTTACTATCTTGCCAAAGTACTTGACCTTTAAGTTACTTGACCTTTAAGTGTATACACACCGATCTCAGTATATAAAACCCAGAAAATTCCTAGTAAAACACAACGGCATAACATGTGCATAAATGTGATTCAGTTAATGTAAATATTCAATGTGTGTTTACAATATTCACGTACATTACGCACTTTTCTGGACATATGTAGAAGGTGTTGATATCTACTAAATCGATACTAAGCTTTCGAAGATGAGTACTTTGTGAAATGATTGGCTAAAAGTAAGAAATAAAACGTCTTGCAAAAATATTTGGGTGATTGATTGATTTGGGGGAGGGGACCAAACAGCGAGGTCAGCGGTCGCATCGGTTTAGGGAAGGAAGTCGGCCGTGCCCCTTCAAAGGAACCATACCAGCATTTGACTGAAGCGATTTAGAGAAGTCACGGAAAACCTAAATCAGGATGGTCGCACGCGGGTTCGAACGTCGTCCTCCCGAATGGGAGTCCAGTATGCTAACCACTACACCACCTCACTCAGTGAAAAACACTTGATGCATCTCATTTGCTGTAGAGTTTTTGAGCATCATTCCAAAGCACGTCAAATGCTTCTCTGGTCTGTTTTATTTATTTTAGACAAATAATTTCACAAAATATTTGACCGATTTTTTATTTTCTTATTTTCATGTTTTACTCAGAATGAATGACGTTGACACCTCATTAACCTTCCTAGCGTCTTTTGTTGTCGAAAATCCTAAATTTAGAATTCATTCCAAGGAAGCACTTCTGACACTTAAATATCACATCAATGTACCTTTTTATGTGCAAAAAAGCTAGGTAACTAGCTATGTAACTAGCAGCAGCTGTTCGTGAAATATTTCAATTTTTCCTCAAATCCCTAATTAAGTTTTTCTTAATTACCCTGATTACTTTCAAGAACTTAATATCTCTTTGCAAAACTACACCTCAAGTGGGACACTTTGATACTCCATTTGCCCGATTCTCACTCTCTGTTTGGTTATGAAAATTCTAAAAAACCCTTGTGTAATTTATAGGGACTCTTTGACTTCGCTCCGCTCAAACATTTGACTAACACTTTCCAAGTGTTAATCCCGATAAAACACATCCTCTTTACGTGCTGTCATTGTGAAAAAACCTCGTTTCGATTTCTTGAACTGTTTCTAAAGTCGGAAGATTTTTACGATCACATGCTTTGTGGTGCGTATGAAAGGATTTCGGCGCGCCTTTGAGTGATGCTCAAAATCACGTACAGCAAATGAGGGGCATCAAATGTTTCTCTATCTGTTTTATCTCTTGCTTTTAGGCAAATCATTTCACAAATTAGTCATCTTCGGAACCTCCATATAGATTTAGCAGATGGCAATACCTTCTCTACAGAAGCATGTAATATTTCTGGCTTAGTCAGCCATCATATTAGGCTCCAAGAAGCTGTTCCCAGAGCAGTGGAGATGCAAGAAGTATATAGATGACGAAATGTGGTGTGAGGTACCTGTGACAGATGTTAGATTCGATACCATTCCCGTGAGAAAGACCGCCTGCATAATGCTACTACTCTGTGGTTGGCTGCTGTGTTTGGAGCAAGGGCACCAAAACGTTATAGTTATTATTATTAGTTAAACTACTCATTGGAATGACCTCACTTTTTAATATAAATATCTCTGAACAGCTGACTATCAATCAGTCATTTTAGATTATTAAAAACTATTTAAATCAAAAACAAAAGACTGACGAAATTGCAGACGAAGCACTTTGGAAGCGTTCGGGTCACGCCTTTTCTGGCGCGCGAAGTGTTTCGGACTGTTCGTCACTGGACTAGGCAGTTGAGAAGAACAGACATGTTGTCTGTCACAGGACGTGTTTGCCAGTATTCAGTATTAAAAGATTCACTCCGGTAGTCATGAGGCACAGACAGGTGCCACAAATAGTGTAAAGATACATTTTCGTAAACATTGTGTTTGATCATGTACTTTGTTGTATCAGAAGCTGTTGTATTAAAATCATGTAGTCTTCTCGTGTGGCTATATTAAAATACGCGAGTGGCATCCCAAAGAAGTGATACATTATTCCAGAACAGAACCCCGCTAAAAGTCAGTTAGAGCCTCAAGATACAGAACCGTCGACCTGCGTGCTGTTTTCTGCGCTGGGGACATCAACTTGAAGACAGCAGGTTAGTGAACTAGAACAGAACCATCGCATTCAATACAGTGCAGTGGAAACAACTAGGCGCCTCACGTGTACTGCATGCACAGAACAAATGTGCTCAGTGCCATGTCATCTGCAGTAATGCAGAGGAGGTAAAGGAGGATGATCGTTATTAACACCAACAATCAATTCATTCTTCCTTTCTTGCCGTAAACATAATGCCATCATATTTCCAGAAAAGTACATACTGTACCTTAGTGTTGTAAACATAGATAGACTATTTATATATACGTTTAGCTGTTGTGTTTTATTAGCAGTTTGATGGCTTTTATATACTGAGATTGATGTGTACACACTTAAAGGTCAAGTACTGTGGCAAGACGTTAAAAACTTACTTTAAGATACAGTGTAAAGAGTGTAAATAAAAGTACACCTAAAAGATGCTAGTATTGTCTTTCAGTCAGTAAAAATATCTGCAGCAATTAGTATCGAATGGAAGACCCCCTATAAACGAGGTTAATAACCTGCAACATAACCTTTACACCTTATGTAAACAACTTATAACTGCTTGCTATCAGTCATTGTTCCGCTCTTGCTGTTATTGAAAGTTCTTGGTCACATAAGAAACACTTGACTTTAATTTATTGATGAGATAGTCGAACGTGTCTCTGCTGATCCCTGTATACTCGAATAATTTGTCTGGTGACCTTCGTAGCTGATGATACAAATAATTATGAAATTCTCCATGAAGATTACTCTCTTTGTAAATTTCCTGCACAGCACTCGTTTATCACCTTACTTTCCTAACTAATGCTAATTTTGGTGCCTTACTCTTGAGCTACCATGCCTTCGGTTTGCGGGCGCCGCTCTATAGAAACATCTGGTCCGTTCTAGAAGTCTTCTTGTAGCGGGAGATGGTCGCTTGCACGCAGGACACCCGAGCGTATCGCCTGCTGCTGCAGCTTGTCGAACACCCAGACATCGCGCGCTGTTGGTCGCTTTTGACGCTTATGTAGAGCTCTCGCTGGCACGAAGCGCCGACACTAAAGCGTTACATGCGCTGTGATTGAATAGATAGTGGAAAGCATCGCCTTTCCTCAACCCTTTCGACTCCTCACTGACGTTAGTGGATACTGCGCTTCTTTTACTGTCTAACGGTCTACTAATTAAAGAACTACGACTCCTAGTTTATATTTTTGTGCAATGGGCCTACTGCTACGAATTAAACAGTAAATGTATATTCTGTTATTATCGGATGGTCTGCTCGTTAGTTACCATATTTCGCCATAATGTTTCGTTTCGTTGCTGAACGACAAGTTTAGAATTATCTCTACAACTTATCTCTACAACTTGTGATGATTTAAGAAAAGGTGAAATGGACACTAAAATTGAATGCTGTTGAATGTGTAACTCAATAAACTCGAAAGTTACGTCCAGTCGGAGTCATACACTATGTATGCATGTATGTATCAAAATTATCCGGACACCTGGCTGAAAATGACGTGGCGTGATGCCCTCCATCGGTAAAGCTGGAATTCAATATGGTGTTGGCCCACCCTTAGCCATGATGACGGCTTACACTCTCACAGGCATACGTTAAATCAGGTGCTGAAAGGTTTCTTGGGGAATTGCAGCCCATTATTTACGAAGTGCTGCACTGAGGAGAGGTGTCGATGTCGGTCGGCGGGGCCTGGTACGAAGTCGGCGTTCCAAAACATCTCAAAGGTGTTCTATAGGATTCAGGTCAGGACTCCGTGCAGGCCAGTCCATTACAGGGATGTTAGTGTCGTGTAACCACTCCGCCACGGGCCATGCATTATGAACAGGTGCTCGATCTTGTTGAAAGATGCAATCGCAATCCCCGAATTGATCTCCAACAGTAGGAAGCAAGAATATGCTTAAAACATCAGTGTATGCCTTTGCTGTGATAGTCGCACGCAAAACAACAAGGGCTGCTAGCCCCCTCCATGAAAATCACGACCATACCATAATACCACCGCCTCCCCTGCCATCGGATCGCCACATTGTGTACCGTGATTTGTCACTCCACAGAACGTTTTTCCACTGTTCAATCGTCCAATGTCTACGCTCCTTAGACCAAGCGAGGAGTCGTTTAGCATTTACCGGCCTGATGCGGTGCTTATGAGCAGCCGATCGACCATGAAATTCAAGTTTTCTCACCTCCCGCCTAACTGTCATAGTTCTTGCAGTGGATCCCGATTCAATTTGGAATTCCTGTGTGATGGTCTGGATAGATGTCTGCCTATTACACGTTACGATCCTCTTCACCTGTCAGCGGTCTCTGTCAGTCAACAGACGAAGTCGGTCTGTACGGTTTTGTGCTGTACCTGTCCCTTCACGTTTCCACTTCACTATCACGTCGGAAACAGTGGACCTAGGGACGTTTAGGAGTGTGGAAATCTCGCGTACAAACGTATGACACAACTGACACCCAATCACTTGACCACGTTCGAAGTCCGTGAGTTCCGCGGTGTGATAAACCTTTTGCATTTCTTTTATGTTTTCGTCTTCTTTAAAGGCAAAGAGAAACGATGAAGCGGTAGCCCAGCGTAGAGCCTATGCCTACCGTCATGTATTTTTGATTTTCGGTTGTTAAAATACGGAGGAGTTTTTCCTTGTACCAGTAGTAGGATGGAAGGAATCGCGGTCAGCTAGTGAACGAGGGAGAAGCACGCCATTTTAAGCGAGTAATTGTAGATCGCCATTTTGGGGTCGCTATGAATAAGTGAGGAGTGTGTATTTCCTTTTAAAAAAATAAAGTATTGTTTTATTAACAGAAAGGTCGTGTGAGTTGTTATTTCAAATAGTATGAGTATGATAGTGACAAGAACTGAAGCCCACCTGTGTACTTTGGAAAATTACGAAGATCCGATAAGTTCAATGGGAACACGGTCAAGGCTTGAAGGTGAACACGGCGACCAAACGTAGCATTATAAAGAAGGGCAAGCACAAATCTAGAGCGGAGAAAGAAACTACTTCCCTCCTGCAAAATAATATGAACTAATACGAACTTATTTCCAGGCACAGCTCAGCTTATTGCGGTTGTCATTCACGCCGAAAACTCAATCTCATTAATTGAATACATTTTAAAAAGCCACGCATTTCAACATTTTATTATCATTTATTCCATTATTTATATTATATTATAAAGTGGCGACTGTGACAGGACTGTATACTGTCGGAAATAAGACAGTATAACAGACCACCCCATTCTGTTGTCTCATGGTTTATACTGATTACTGAGGTCTCTGATATGGAGTACCTGGCAGTAGGTGGCAGCATAATGCATCTAATATGAAAATGTATGTTTTTGGGGGTGTCCAGATACTTTTGATCACATAGTGTATATATGATGGTGTAAGTTGTCGCCAGCACACAGGTCGGCAAAGATGAAGCGCGAAGATCGATTAGTAGGCGCTGGATCAAGCGCGCCTATCACGAGAGAGGCCAGAGACACACCCACAAGCTACGGGCCGCCAGTGCTCCCTCGATCGCATGTATTTAAGCCGCCGCCGCTGACTGGAGGGCCTCACTCACTCAGTCATCCAGTTTGGCGTCTGTCAGTATTCTAGCAGAGCGGGTTTTACTTCATCACAGGCTGCGACAGCACATAACGACTAGATTAGTGACTACATCGGGACTGGTTTTATTGACATTACATCAGTCTGAAAGAGGACTATTACTGATGAGCTTATACAACAAAACATGGACTCTATTCAAGTTAAGTAACAGCTTCCAGTTCACGTAAATAAAGAACCGTATTAATCCACGTGCGAAGAGGATACCAGTCACCCACAACAAGATCCTCTCCCTTGCTTCCTTGCGGTACAAGACCCTACAGTATAAGTAACACAGAAAAAGAGAAGTGGACTGCTGAAGATTTGAAAGAAAAAATGAAAAAGAAACAAGGCAATGTGTTGCTGATAGTTTATCAATATGAACGGCAGCTGAAAGTTTTTAACTACCTTGTAGTATTTCAAGTCATATTAAAGAGTGGAAATAAATCTGGAAATAATTTAGGAAGGAAAGGTACACACCAGGTGAAAACACCTGCGACTACAGCATGTTAGAAGTTTTAGTTCTGATCCGTTTCTCAATCACTAGAGAGAATGGGGCCGTTGTCCCGAAAGGAGAAGAAAACGATAAGATAGAGCTTAAGAAAACTGCTTATGAAATCAGAAGGCAGAGAAAAAGAAGATCTTGAAAAATAGGCACAGAACAAAATTATAGGAGAGACAGGACGTAGATGGACAGCATAATATTTTAGTCAATAAAATAGAAAAAGAAGAAAAAACAAAACAAATCACGTAACACTCATCATATGTTTCATCTTATATCAAAAGTGTTAGGATTTGCAATTCAAAAGTAACTGTCGAATAAGGTGATTTAATAAATCAGAATGTATGTCAGCAGGGAAAGAGAGGATTAAATAATGTATTGCTTAAAATTAGACCTCCTAAAAGGAGTCACAAAGCACTATGTCTTCAAAATTAAGGTAGGGCCACCAATGCTCATAAGCAAACCTATCTCTCGTACAGCAAGTAAATTCAAACGGAGGCTACAAATATATCCAAACGTTGAGACTGCATTAAATAAAAGCAGTGAATAAGTGGCCCCAGCAAAATTCAAGCTGTCATAAAGGTGAAGGGTGGAAACATCCATGATTAATGTGTAAGCGTAAGCTTCTTGAGAGTATGTCACCACATTGTCAATATGTAAAATGCTCCAACGTTTTGACCGCTGTTGCAAAGGCATTCCTCAGGATGTTATGCTGAGTGCTGAATGAGAAAAAAACTTGAGTCCTTTTTTGGCGTTTGTTTCATTTTTTGCCGTTGGTGGGAAGGGCGAACGGGAAAGGGAGAGGAGTTGTGACGTAGCGCTGTTTGCTCGCCGCCTGGTGCCGGCTGAAGCGTGTCATCACCCTGTGCACCTGCGGCCGCTATGGTGTCTCGCGCGCCTGTGTGGGTTGCTTTGCAAATGCTGCCACTCCGTAGCGCTGTTAGTGCTGGCAGCCAAGACAATGGAAGTATGTGCACTTCTTCTTTATTCATGTTGGCGGGTAGCTTCGCTATTTCTATTGCCTCTCTCGTTCCTCCTAGAGGTAAGCGGCTATTTTGCAAGTATGTACGCTCCTCGAAATTTCATCGGTCTGCCACACTCATATTAGTATTTCACCGCCACTCACTTGGTGTGTTGCCTTAGTTGAATGTTCCGGCGTAACAGAAGGGCCGGCACGTCGGCAGCACAGAAGGCTGTGAGACGACGTCAGCCAATAACATCTACATCTACATACATACTCCACAATGCACCATACGGTGCGTGGCGGAGGGTACCTCGAACCACAACCAGCATCTTCTCTCCCTGTTCCACTCCCAAACAGGAAAATGGTTCAAATGGCTCTAAGCACTACGGGACTTAACATTTGAGGTCATCAACCCCCAGACTTAGAACTACTTAAACCTAACTAACCTAAGGACACCACACACGTCCATGCCCGAAGCAGGATTCGAACCTGCGACCGTAGCAGCAGCGCGGTTCCGGACTGAAGCGCCTAGAACCGCTCGGCCACAACGGCCGGCTCCCAAAAAGAACGAGGGAAAAATGACTGCCTATATGCCTCTGTACGAGCCCTAATCTCTCTTATCTTATCTTTGTGGTCTTTCCGCGAAATGTAAGTTGGCGGCAGTAAAATTGTACTGCAGCCAGCCTCAGGTGCTTGTTCTCTAAATTTCCTCAGTAGTGATTCACGAAAATAACGCCTCCTTTCCTCTAGAGACTCCCACCCGAGTTGCTGAAGCGTTTCCGTAACACTCGCGTGATGATCAAACCTACCAGTAACAAATCTAGCAGCCCACCTCTGAATTGCTTCTATGTCCTCCCTCAATCCGACCTGATAGGGATCCCAAACGCTCGAGCAGTACTCAAGAATAGGTTGTATTAGTGTTTTATAAGCGATCTCCTTTACAGATGAACCACATCTTCCCACATGCTTGTCCCACTTCGCATCGCTCTGCAATGTTACGCCCAAATATTTAATCGACGTGACTGTGTCAACGCTACATTAATAATGGAGTATTCAAACATTACAGAGTTCTTTTTCCTATTCATCTGGATTTATTTACATTTGTCTATATTCAGAGTTAGCTGCCATTCTTTACACCAATCACAAATCCTGTCCAAGTCATCTTGTGTCCTCCTACAGTCACTCAACGACGACACCTTCCCATACACCACAGCATCATCAGCAAACAACCGCACATTGCTATCCACCCTATCCAAAAAGATCATTTATGTAGGTAGAAAACAACAGCGGACCTACCACACTTCCCTTGGGCACTCCAGATGATACCCTCACCTCCGATGAACACTCACCATCGAGGACAATGTACTGGGTTCTAAAACGCTGACTAGGACGACACCATGACAGGAGCGGCACTTATATATAGGATATAAGTGCCGCTCCAGAAAGTGTCGGCACTTTAGAAAAGTCGCACCAGAAGACGCGCACTGGAAGAGACGAGCCGTGACTTGTGATCTATATTAATTGCTTGCATGGAAATTGTACGAGGGTGAGTCAAAAGAAAATCTTAAAGATTATTTTAAATATTATTTATTGTGGAGGAGTGGTACAAAGCTGTATCACTTTTCTAGATAATCTTCCCCACGCTCAATGCAAGTCCTCCAGCTCTTACAAAGTGCATAAATTCCTTTAGAAAAAAAAAGTCTTTTGGTAGTCAGCGCAACACATCATGCACCGCGTGGCGTACCTCTTCATCAGAACGGAACTTCTTTCTTCCCATTGCGTCTTTAAGTGATCCAAATATATGGAAATCACTTGGGGCAAGATCTGGTGAGTATGGTGGATGAGGAAGACACTCAAAATGCAGGTCTGTGATTGTTGCGACTGTTGTATGGACAGTGTGAGGCCTTGCATTGTCATGTTGCAAAAGGGCAATTGCTGACAGCAAACCATGTCGCTTTGATTTGATTGCAGGCCGCAGATGATTTTTTTAAGAGATCTGTGTATCATGCACTGTTGACAGTGGTCCCTCTAGGCATGTAATGCTCCTAAATGATGCCTTTTTCGTCACAAAAGAGTCAGCATAACCTTGCCTGTTGATGTTTCTGTTCGAAACTTCTTTGGTTTTGGTGATGAGCAATGGCGCCATTCCTTGCTAGCTCTCTTCGTTTCCGGTTGGTGGAAGTCAACCCAGGTTTCGTCCCCAGTAACTATTGTTGCAAGGAAGCCATCACCTTCTCGTTCAAAGCGCCGAAGAAGCTCTTCACAAGCATCAACACGTTGTTCTCACATTTCAGGAGTCAGCTGCTGTGGCACCCATCTTGCAGACATTTTGTGAAACTGAGCACATCATGCACAATTTCGATTTATTATTACAAATTTATGCTTTCCATTTGACTCACCCTCGTATATATCGAAGGACGTTGATTATTTGCATGTCGCCAACTGCTGCGACTCTCCATTGTGAAAAAGCAAAATTAGGTATTGTCAAATCAGTTTACTGTAACAAACTCAATTAATAAGAATCGCATGAAAGTTGTTTAGCTATCCAATAAAACAAATCCCTAGGCAGCCTATGTTTGACGAGTGGGCAGGATCCTACAGAATGTATCTTTATGTTGATTTAGCCATGTTGTAATCGGTCTCCTAGTCTTGTTTACATACGAGTACATTAATCCACGATCGTAACCAATTTCATAGACTCCAGCGGTATGTAGCTTGTCGACCGTAACTTTCGTTGAGTAAAGAACGTCTTTTATTTTTTTGCTGCTTCGGAAAACTGGCTTGATACCTGCTCGGCGGACACTTAAGCCCACACGTTCGGTGACCACTTGGACGTATGATAATAGCAGAGTCTGAGGTATGAGTCACGAAACTCTCAGAGATTAATATACGTCGTGTCTGTTCCTTCGGACGTGTCCGAAACAACAGAAACCATTTCGATCCAGAAGCCACTATAAATTAATACACAAAGGAACTGCAAACATTGGTTGCGAGCGAGTATTGATTTAAATCAATGGGGAAAGTTGAAAATTTGTCCCAGACCGGAATCTGAACCCAGGTCTCCTGCTTATTAGGCAGATGCTGTGACCACTAAGCCGTATGGACAAAGCGGCCAGCACAGACTAGTGTATGGGTAAGTTGAGAATTTGGGCCCGACGGGAGGCTTGCTAGGGTAGTACGTGCATTTGCGATGACCACTGTGTCCGGTTGTGTCAGTGTGCTGGCACAGTAGACCAGCGTGTTCGGTCAGAGGATTAGCTACCAGCTGTAATAAAAAAAAACTGAGTGAAGGCATCATCGATCAACTTCAACGAACGTCATGTAACATCCGCACACACCAAACGCAACGAGCAATATGGATGAAAATGATGAGAAGGAAAAATGAGAAGTGGTGAGAGCATCAGACTAGTAAGAAGGAGACATGGGTTCGAATCCTAATCCGGCGAAAATTTTCAACTTTGCCTGTTGATTTAAATGTGCCCACTCGCAGCTAATGTCCGTAATTCCTTTGTGTCTCAAAGATTTTCTGCAACTTCGCAACTGCCGTGCTGCCAAGTGCCTGGCCTGTATAAACATAACAAATGTGTATGAGTATATGGGGAGGAGATACTTACTGTGGCGCTGTGAACTGAAACATCAACCAAAAATGGAATCCAGAAATATCCCTCTTTCGATTCCAAAGGATGCTGAGAGGAAAGTCAGTAATGTTAAGAACAATAAATGTTCATTTTAGAATGACTATAATCCCGGGTATGCGAGAAAAACTTTAACATTTCCATTACTCGTAATGTTTGTAGAACTTCGGTACTTAATGAGTATCCCAGACCTTAACCACCTTTTCACGATGTTATTGTTGTATAATTGTGTTTGGGCGTTTCACGATTGCAGAAAAGTAATCGATAACTTTTTCAATAGGGCCTACTTAGTTTCATACTTGACGTTTACAAACATTTATATACCGGCGTATTTTTGCGGTTACCTTCTGGACTGAGTAAGGAAATGCGTAGCTGCAAGTAATTCAATAGTCGTGTATAAACAGCCAAGAAATTGTTAAAATTACCATGTCATACGGAGTTTCCTGAAAGAAAGGAGACGTCGTGGATTGGAATTGGCAACAGTATGTGGGTGTAAACAAAGGGATAATTATAATACTTTACGGACAGTGTAAAATGTTTTCTGGACCAATATGCAAGTGTTGTGGATTTCTTTAGAATAATTGTTTATTTGCACTCCGCTGGAGCAAGAAGTTACTTATAAATAAGAGAAGGACCGCCCTTATGAAGAAATATAGAGGGATACACAGTATCTACACAAGAATATTAGCATTTGTGCTCTCCATTTTGAGGTGTGTCAGTTCATGAAGTAGACAACAAGAAATTAGTGCGGGATGCAGTATCGACATTGTTTGATGTTCCAAGACAATCCCAAGTATTTCACTTAAACAAAAATTGCCGAATAGCTGCAATGTACAAGTACAGAAAAAGCAAAACTGCTTTTCCTTTTTTAGGCAGTGTAGTACTGATAACAGATTACGGATAACTAGCTCACTATGTTCCTTTAAAGCGAATTTTAATAGTATGTACTCATAGATTTGTATGAGAAGTCAAAAACAATCCAGGAAATGTGTAACACAAGGATGTTCATTTTCACTATTGATGTTTATTTTGTACTATGGAAAGGGAATGAGGGGAGTAAAGGACTGGTATTGTATATCAGTAAGGTAGCACAATACAGTTAAATGCTGATGCAGCAGTGGTAGCCGAAAATCAACAGGAATTGGGTTTTCGCTAAATATAATGGAACATGTGCGAGCTGTAGCTTAAGATATGCACATAAATAAGAAAGCTTCACAGGTGGACATGCAAGACTATTTGAAAGAGATTTCTCAAGCGACAGATGTAATTTGATGCCTGGGAAACATGACAGGTGCACGCAAGGCATAGAAGCAAGGACAAGGTCAAAAAGATATTTATAAGAAGTAACACCTTATCTCCAAGAGTGTAAAAATCGTGTCAAATCTTGAATATATTAAAATGAGTCCGAGATTCTCTATAAAAGCTCGTGAAAGAACTACAACAGGCGCGAAGCACCAGTAAGTAAGCGCTAAGCACGCAGCTAAAATCGTAATCAGCTCATTTTGAACTTTAACACACCCTATTACAAGTCATGTCTCGCCTTAAACGATTTTCGACGATACGGTTACGACTCTGTTACTGTGAACCGTATGTGCAGCGTCATTCCCGTTCGCCTGTGACATTGGCATCCCGCACGTCAGAACAGTGCTGTGCAATGCCTTCATCACACAGAGTGAAACCAATGCAAATGTTTACGGCACGACTGAGTCTGAGCCTCGTGTCTCAGTGTTCATGAAGTAGACAACAAGAAATTAGTGCGGGATGCAGTATCGACATTGTTTGATGTTCCAAGACAATCCCAAGTATTTCACTTAAACAAAAATTTCCGAATAGCTGCAATGTACAAGTACAGAAAAAGCAAAACTGCTTTTCCTTTTTTAGGCAGTGTAGTACTGATAACAGATTACGGATAACTAGCTCACTATGTTCCTTTAAAGCGAATTTTAATAGTATGTACTCATAGATTTGTATGAGAAGTCAAAAACAATCCAGGAAATGTGTAACACAAGGATGTTCATTTTCACTATTGATGTTTATTTTGTACTGTTGTTGTTGTTGTGGTCTTCAGTCCTGAGACTGGTTTGATGCAGCTCTCCATGCTACTCTATCCTGTGCAAGCTTTTTCATCTCCCAGTACCTACTGCAACCTACATCCTTCTGAATCTGCTTTGTGTATTCATCTCTTGGTCTCCCTCTACGATTTTTACCCTCCACGCTCCCCTCCAATACTAAATTGGTGATCCCTTGATGCCTCAGAACATGTCCTACCAACCGATCCCTTCTTCTGGTCAAGTTGCGCCACAAACTTCTCTTCTCCCCAATCCTATTCAATACTTCCTCATTAGTTATGTGATCTACCCATCTAATCTTCAGCATTCTTCTGTAGCACCACATTTCGAAAGCTTCTATTCTCTTCTTGTCCAAACTATTTATCGTCCATGTTTCACTTCCATACATGGCTACACTCCATACAAATACTTTCAGAAATGACTTCCTGACACTTAAATCAATACTGGATGTTAACAAATTTCTCTTCTTCAGAAACGCTTTCCTTGCCATTGCCAGCCTACATTTTATATCCTCTCTACTTCTACCATCATCAGTTATTTTGCTCCCCAAATAGCAAAACTCCTTTACTACTTTAAGTGCCTCATTTCCTAATCTAATTCCCTCAGCATCACCCGATTTAATTAGACTACATTCCATTATCCTTGTTTTGCTTTTGTTGATGTTCATCTTATATCCTCCTTTCAAGACACTGTCCATTCCATTCAACTGCTCTTCCAAGTCCTTTGCTGTCTCTGACAGAATTACAATGTCATCGGCGAACCTCAAAGTTTATATTTCTTCTCCATGAATTTTAATACCTACTCCGAATTTTTCTTTTGTTTCCTTTACTGCTTGCTCAATATACAGATTGAACAACATCGGGGAGAGGCTACAACCCTGTCTTACTCCCTTCCCAACCACTGCTTCCCTTTCATGTCCCTCGACTCTTATAACTGCCATCTGGTTTCTGTACAAATTGTAAATAGCCTTTCGCTCCCTGTATTTTACCCCTGCCACCTTCAGAATTCGAAAGAGAGTATTCCAGTCAACATTGTCAAAAGCTTTCTCTAAGTCTACAAATGCTAGAAACGTAGGTTTGCCTTTCCTTAATCTTTCTTCTAAGATAAGTCGTAAGATCAGTATTGCCTCACGTGTTCCAGTGTTTCTACGGAATCCAAACTGATCTTCCCCGAGGTTGGCTTCTACTAGTTTTTCCATTCGTCTGTAAAGAATTCGTGTTAGTATTTTGCAGCTGTGACTTATTAAGCTGATAGTTCGGTAATTTTCACATCTGTCAACACCTGCTTTCTTTGGGATTGGAATTATTATATTCTTCTTGAAGTCTGAGGGTATTTCGCCTGTCTCATACATCTTCCTCACCAGATGGTAGAGTTTTGTCAGGACTGGCTCTCCCACGGCCGTCAGGAGTTCCAATGGAATATTGTCTACTCCGGGGGCTTTGTTTCGACTCAGGTCTTTCAGTGCTCTGTCAAACTCTTCACGCAGTATCATATCTCCCATTTCATCTTCATCTACATCCTCTTCCATTTCCATAATATTTTGTACTATGGAAAGGGAATGAGGGGAGTAAAGGACTGTGCCACTCACGTGATCGAAAATAGTCCCAGAAAATCCATTCGCCAACCGGCCTTACAAGCCGGTGCACAGCCGGCCAGAAGGCAGTTTCGACCCGCTGCCCGCACTTGTAGGGATCTGCCATCCGGGCAGCAACCTCCACGCGCCTCGTCTGCTGGTAGTCCCGGATCGTCGGGAGTGGTATGTTCGGATTGTGACTCAACAATATCGTGCAATGGCGGTTTGGCCTCACCACACAGATTTCTGGTACAGCTGTGCCGATCACTCTCTAGTAATTTTGTTTCCCTTTTTTGGACTTTCTGGAGCGAGAGAGTTTGCGAGGAAAACATTTTATTCCTTTCTTGCATGTTCTAGTACATAAAAAAGAAAATGGTACCTTGGAACATGGTGTGTACCGTAAACCCACACATACGCACAGCTATCTTCATTCTACGAGTTGTCATCCACCACATCAACGCGTGGGAGTTCTACGTACATTGGTCAAGAGAGCTTATGCCATTTCTGATTCCGGAAATTTGACACACGAAATGGATCATTTTAAGGCTGTCTTCCAGCTCAACGGATATACAGATCATCAAATTAATCGTGCTTTCCAGTTTGGACCATCAAGTGAACCAGCGCAGGACACTAGTACATCAGTCGCTTTTCTACCCTTTGCTGGAAGTATTTCTTCAAAAAGTTTTAGATTTCTCAGGAAATATGATACTTAAAGTGTTCTTTTGCCTTTGGCCAAGACTACAGCCCTGTTTAAATCTGTTAAAGATGATTTAGGATTGAGAAAGCCTGGAGTTTATAAAATTCCCTGTCATTGTGGAAATGCTTGTGTTGTACAGACCATTAGCACTGTTCACGACTGATGTGTAGAACATCAGCATTACATACGTTTGCTCCAGCCTGAAAAATCTGCCGTCGCCGAACATTGTCTCAAATGAAAGGCATGACATGTCATTTAAAGAGACGCAAATTGTTGCTCTTGCTTCTCGTTATTAGGATTGTGTGCTCGAGAAATCCATCGAAACACGATTATCTGATGACATTATTAAGAGAGATAAAGTTTTTCCTTTAAGCAAGATAAGGAACCCTATTTTATCTTATATAAAACAACAACGGTCTGGTTTTCGACCAGTTACATGTTAATTTGCGATTTATCATTTTCGTCAGTTTCCACCGCCGGCGGCGGTGCAATTCTTCGCTTCGCAGGGGGCAGCTCTTCTGCTTCTCGTGCAGGCGCAGTGGCGTGTACACAGGGTATACAGAGCCGCCGTTTCTGATGTTCATTCAGTTCCGGGGTGTCTGTGTACTCAGCGATCGCACGTGAAGATGACGGCCAGATGAATCGCCAAAATATGGTGTAGTGTAGACGATCATATCTGGCAGCATACCCGTGAAGAGCATAAACATTTTATGTTGTTAATTGTGTAAAATCCAAAGTCGGATCCATACTTTGTTTCTTGCTTAACTTGTGTGTTGTTTCGACTGCTTTGTCGAGTGAGCAATACTGTTGTTTATTGATTTCCAATAGAATCAAATTGAGGAATATCGTTCGCGTTTTGTCCTGCTACCACAAATAAAGCAGTATGTATTACACTGCACTGACATTTTATTATAATAGAGTGATACTAACAGCAAATAGGATATTACTTTAATTACATTTTCCTATTCGCATCGGAAAATTCACAATCACGTTTAGTGACAAATAAATATGAAAGTAACAGTATTAAAACAACCAACAAGTTCTTCGTTTGTATCACGTCATTCTTCTGTTTCTATAGGCTAGCAGCTTGGGGCGCTAGCATCGCTTCAACTCTCAAAAGGTTGCACTTTTTGCCCTACAGGGTCCCGTGACTGTTTGTCGTAGACTCTGGCAATAGGACTATGTTTTGTACTTCCTTCTGCTCTTTCCTATTCCTTCATCGTTTGTCAGCGTAGTTTTATCTATGATATGCATCTCATAACATGTAGCTTCGAAGATGGACCTGAGGTTTTGTGGTTCTGCCTTCAAGTTGGCCTTTTGGTTAAAGTGTGTAGGACGGATTTATCCTATGTAGGATACTGGTTCAATGATGTGTATAGGTACCTGCCCATGCTGGTGGACTTTCTGTACACTCTGTGTTGGAGTTTATCACCAAGCTTTTGGTAAAGCTCAACGTCAAGGAAGGGCAGCATCCTATTCTTTTCTATCTCGATGGTAAACTAGATTTTGCTGTAGTGTTGATTGATGTGATGACTCATAGTTTGGTGAAACATGAACCAATGCAAGCTACAGGCAATAATTAACATGATAATAAAGTGAACGTTTCAACTGTAGGATGGGAAGGTCCATGTGAGAGCATTGCAGCAAAGATCCGCACACAAAGTACATTTCCCAGATTTGGAAACAGTTCATATGATTCACAGCACGCGTTGGATCTTGGGAAGAGATGGCATGCGATCGTATGTGATTTCACAGGAGAATTTAAAACACAGGCCGATTTATAGCGTCAATATTACCGGACCCACTTGGATGTTTACCAGAGTGCAGCTGCAAGGTAGCATTCGGCTTGGCTTTTGTCTTATCTCACTCTCCCAGCTACTACTGACAGCTGTTTTGGCATATGAGATGCAGCTGCTTGGATTATTGGAAGCTATGTAAACTGAGATGGTTTCTTTTTTACAGCAAAACTGTGGTCAGCCAATGTAAGCACGCAGCAGAAGCTACAACATGCGCATTCGAATTCCCTGAAAATGCACATCTGTTCATTGTTGTTTGAAATGAGGAGATGCAACAAGCACATTTCAGAATGAATTTCCATAATTATCTCGAAGTATGCATACCTCTGAGATCATTTTCCTTGCAAATGTGGAAAACTGGAAAACCAAAATATTTTGCTTGTATCGACAAGATAGAATTTGGTGATTAATCACATTTTTGGCCTGTTGGGACGTGTTGGCTCAGTGTAGTAGTGTGCTATAAAAACTGAAGACTTACGAGTTCCCTGTCACCGTTCATAGAAAATTATGCACATTAAAATTTCAGTTCCCATTCGTAATGTATTACGTAATCGAATTGTAAGAGATATTAATATTTACTCTCTAAATAAGATGGTTGTAGCTCTGTGTTTCATACGCAAAATTGTTTGTTTTTCACAAACAAAATTTTTGATTGTACTTGCAATATTAACTCTTTTTCAAAAGTGAACGTGAAATACACTTGCTTAATAGGGAGTCATTTAAAGGTTCTGAACACTTCATTGCTTTTGAAGTGAGTGATATAAATAAACGTATTTATTACAGCGGACTGTTTCAGTAAGACAAACAGTCTGATTGTTACATCACAATATATTATTTATGTAGTATACAGTTCGATTTTTATTGAGGCTGATACAGCAGTCACTACTTGGGTGTCTAATGGAGTCACATTAAATATTTCCCAAATTGTGACAACCTACTAATTGCAATAGATGATATTCTAAGAAGTGTTGAAGAAGATGATTGAATTCGTACGTTTCCACTGTGTGAATGTGTAACATAACAACGATTGGTGCTGCAAATAAAAGCTGTGTTCTATTGCATAAAAATTTTAAATAAGTTTATAAAAAACTGATATCTACACAGTATTTTTGTTTGATTTTTTTCTTTCATACACTCTCTATACTATAATGTTGTTGCCACATTAAAGTAATCATTACAGAGGCATAAAATTTACTGATTTTGATGAGGCAGAGTGGCAATATTGTATGCGGTCTTTTTTTTTTATTTTGTAAGAACACATATGACATGCGCTAATAAAAGTTTCTCGGGCTTCCAGCCACGTCAAGTGGTTTAAAATCGACGAGTTTTCGGCCATTTGTTTTCATTCCCTTCCCTGATGGGGATAGGGCGGGCCGCTAGAGAGCTTTTTAATGCTCTATTCGGCCTTATATTTACACATATTTATTTGATTAACTTTATTTTCTTACAATTTTAAGGAACAATATTTATTTTATTGGTTATTCTAGGTTATAATTCAAAGTTGGGTGCTTAATACTAGTTTATGCTAAGTGTATTTGGTTGTTCTACTCTTATATGTAATTACAGATACCACTGCTGTGTGCAGTGACTGGTTGTTACAATGTTTGCTTGAGGAGCGAAGGCCTCCTTGATGTTTGCTGCATTGGTTGCTGTGTTCTGGTTCTTCTACCCTTGGTCTTGTTTCTCGTCCATATGTGGTGGTGTTTCTCCGTCCTCGGTGATGGGCGCCATTGTTGGCGCTAGTTCCGGGAATTCTTTGATGGTGTTTTGGGCCACTGTCCTATTTGGGTGAATGTATTTGAATTTTGGTTTTCTTGTTTTGTTAATTTTGATAGTTATGATGTGATCTAAGTCGGGGCGATTCTGTAGTATTCTTTTGCCGTATTTGGCCCTTAGTTTGGCTAGACGTGTTTGTGTGGTGTGATTCTGGCGATCCTGTAAACCTCATTGCTTGGTGTAGTGTTTTCTAGTTTGAGGAAGCTCCGTAGGAGACGTCTTTCTGTTGAATACATTTTATTAGCTATTGTGGCTGGCATTCCTCCTAGTGCTGGGGCCCCGTACTCTAATAGTGGTCTTATAGAAGTTTTGTATGTGTGTATTGCTGTGTGTATGCTTCATCCTTCTAATCTGCCCTGCACTTGTCTGACTAGTCCTTGGCTTTCCTGATCCTGTTGAGTAATTCATGTTGGTGAGTGTGCCAGTTCAGATATTTGTCGTAGTGGATGCCTAGACATTTGGCAGTGTTCCCTAGTTGAAGTGGCGTACCCCATAGTGTGAGTCTTATGTCTCTTTTATTTTGTTGTCTTTTTTTTGGTTAGATCTCGATGTCGGAAAAGTATCATTCGAGTCTTGCTGGGGTTCGGTTTGATCCTCTTTTTTGCCATCCATTTTTCTAGTTTATTTAAATATGCACTTGCCTTTTGTGACGTCGGTGCTATTTGTTACGTCATATACAAAAAATTACTTATATATTTTATATATTTTTGTTTTTAATTTATCAGCATGATTCTTTCTCTCTGGGATATTGCCTTTTCTTATCACTTTTACTTACGTGCAGAAGTAAATATGAAACGGGTTCTTGAAGGGCCGCTGTTATTCATGTACCAGCTTTAGATTTTGAACGTGATGACTAAAATATAGTTGCCGTTAACTGAATTGAATATAATTTTGTTAATTTCTATTTATTGATTGCAAAACAAGGCTCGAGAGAATTTCGATTGTTGCCGTGGAGCGGCCAAGATGAAACTTACTGAACTCATGGAATCTGTATAATTTAAAAAATGAACTTTAACTGGAATTAATTATCTGTTGCAACTTAGAAAGGTTCTTATAACGAAATCTCTCGCATTTACAGTTACTGTTAACACTTTGAAAAATAAATTAATACTTCGGAGCGTAATGGCCGACCAGAGGCTGCATCAGAAGATGAGCTTCTCGCAGCGCAAATTACTGAAAAACTGCTTATTAAAGATAGTTAGCCACTGCGAGCATTTGAGGTGGCAACTATTACAAAGAAATTCATTTTATGATAATAATAACAATTTTATTTTAGCGGAAATACGAATAACTTACATAAAATATGTGTAGCCGCTCAATGGCTGCCTTCCGTATAGCGAAACAAAACAGTGTGTGAGTCCCATAAAATACGTCCTTCCTCCTCGGCCGTACAATCGCGTTTATTTTGATCCTTTTTTATTTTCATAGACTTTAAACAAAGATGTTACTCTTAAATTATCGCTGCATATCAGTTGTTTCAAGAACATTAACTATATCTTTTACACTAATTATGTTCATAAAATACTTTAACTGCAGTTTACAACCGATAAAAATGTCAATATTTATGTGACGTACCGTCACACTTTCTTTGTATTGTCTGTGTTTGGCTGCCTGTGACCTAGTACGCCGTATCATCGGCGTATAAGGCCACTGCATCTTTATTGTTATCTGTGGTCGGAATGGTTGCTGTGTAAAGGGTATATAACAATGGGGATATGATGGCTCCCTGCGGTAAGCCAGCCTGTGGTGTGAAGCAGTCCGACGTTTCGTTTCCTACATGTACCCGGCATTGCCTTCCGCTTATTTGCCCTTTTATTATCATCACCATTTTCTGGGGGATTACTATGTTGACTAGCTGCGTTAACATGCCGCTGTGCCATATTTTATCGAAGGCTCGTTCGATGTCCAAAAATATAGCCAGGGTGCACTGACTGTTGTTAAATCCTTGTGCGACATCAGTAATTAGTCTCATGAGCGGGTCATTAGTGGAGTGGTTTTTGCGGAATACCGCTTGGATGACTGGTAATATGTTCTTATTTTCTACGTATTTTCTTATTCGATCCGTTATTATTCTTCCATACGTCTTTCCTATTACATTAAGCATTTGTCTGCAGCAGTTAAGGTAAAACATTGAAAATCTAAGTCTAGGTGGCTGGACGGGGTTTTGAACCGCCTTCCTCCCAAGTGCGAGTTCCATGTGCTAACCACTGTGCCAACTTGCGCTGTGTCTGCACGGTATCTGAAGTCATTTGTCAGAGCTAACGCTGCATTCATTTCTCGCAACAGATATTACAAATGGTTCGGTGATTCGTCTCTGAACAATGTTCCTGTTGGTGTTTGCTCAAGCCAGACACCGCCGTGATTTAAATAATTGGATGGCGGCTGGAAAGAAAGCTAGCTCAGGTACCCTGCCTGACGTTAGCGATTCCT